>NC_143152.1:2938907-3238907 GCF_041381405.1 Jatropha curcas | reverse complement strand
AATAACTTAAAATCTATGTAGAGTTATTATAATGAAAATAAAAAATCCAAACTGATAAAGAAACATGATAAGCTTATATTATAAAGTGCCTGTAATACCATAAAGTAACTTCACCCAATCCAATCTGGGAAACTTATTCTAAACTTCAATGGTCTAAGATTCTGTCAAAAAATTGTAGAAGTCCGAGATAATGAGCGAAAAAGAAAACACGCTCAAGAACAAGCTCATATCGAGCAAAAATTTGAGTGTTCTACTATGTTCAATCATATCTTAACTCTATATCGTTTTTGCAGTATATATTGCATATACCAACAACCCATAATAAAAAGATAACAGTCATAGAGAAAAAACACACATAACTGCAGTTCAGCACTCTGATTAAGACTCATATGGGACAAAAAATAAACAAGTTCCAGATGAGAGTTCAAACAGTGTAGATTATATAGAACATACAGCAAGCAGTCTCTGTGTTAGAGTAATAAGTTCCCCTATCAAGTCCCAAAGCAAGTATGCCATGTCAAAGGTTGACTCTTCTGATGATTTATGAGCTGGCTTTGCTTTCTTCTCTCTACTAACAGCTGGCACAAGACTAATAGGCCGATGTAATGCATCTGAATTCAACAGTTTTGGATTGTTACTTGAAACCTTATTCTTTTTTGTTAATGCTTCAGTGATAGCTAAAATACAATCAGCAGCAGATACTGAGAGGCGTGAAGGCAACTCAAATCCATCCTGCAAAGTGCTACAAAACAAATCGAGAGAAACGAGAGTTCCAAAGTTAGAAAAACCTGTTGAATTTAATCATGACATTATCACATATGCATTCAGGTAGAAAACGACTTGCAAAATTTCATGAAAAATTACAAAGTTACATGAGAACATATATGACACCAATCAGCACAGATTACAACATATAGACATTGCCAATCATGCAGTACCAAGCCAAATCCCAGCTACAAGTATAATTCCAACAAAGCTAACGGTCTTTATCAGATTTAGCTAAAAAGCAATGAAACTAGAACAAATATTTTTGACAGAATGAAAATCTATAAACAACAATAGCAGGAAAAAAAAGACACAATAATTATAATAATGAACCTCTTTCTTGATGATGATATGGTATGTAAGCACCAAGGTATAAGCAAATGATCAAACTCTGTTTGATAGACATAAAAGCAAGAAAACAATGATGTTTATGCAAACAACTCAGTGCAAAATGGAAAAATTAGCTGCAGAGAATGTCCAGACCAAGCATAAACAAATAATGAGAAATATTATTCATATTGCATCAATTAATGCAACCATTACACTGATTTGTCCACTATTCTCACCAAATTCTTCAAAGAACAACAGTAATCAACGAAATTACTAAACAAGAAGGGGTTTATCTACCTTCCTCTGCATACTAAGTGTGATAAACACGGGACACATGAGCAAAGTATCTTCAACAAAGCATAATAATTGTCCTTTATTCCTGCATAAAAGAAAAATAACAATAACATCAATCTTCACCAAAACAGAAATACATGGAGGAAACAAAGGGTTAATATAGAAAGACAATAAGGAGAACCTATCTATTTACCGTTCAGAGTATAATGATCCACAAACCTCTCGTACTCAACAAGACCACGTATAAGAATACACCAACCAAGAGCTATATAACGATCATCTTTTCTGTCAATAATATCAGCAAGACTTCTAACAACAGCTTGGAAAAAAAATTCATCTTGAAAGAGCCAATTTATAAGTATCAAAGCTTGCCCACCATGCTTCAAATCTTTGCTCCTCAATGACTAGCATAGAGCCAAAAAAAAAAAAAAAAAAAGCTTCAAAAATTAATGGAGCTTTTAACATCAAATATTAATAAGGTACAAAAAGGAAATTTTGATATAAGCAGTACATGTTGAATTATGGGAATAAGAATGTCGTCCAATTTGTGGTCTCTCTCAACTGCATCTTTAACGAATTTGTGCAGAAACCATAAGGAATCCTCCAATGAACCTTCAAAAACCATAATTCAAAATCAATAACGATAATTCAGTTAAACAGAGAAGTCTATACATCTGTGTGTACATATACAGAAGTACCAAGGGAAGGTCTTTTGTTAGAGTCAGGGGAGATGCGAGAAATGGAGTCGTGGAGCTTTCTAGAACGAGCGCCAAGTAGAATGGTTAAGGCTCTTCCTAATCTAACAGAAACCATTGATTCTGGAGACTCTGATGACTCCGATTTCCATATTAATGCTTCTTGAGGCTCCATTCTAACTCAAAGTTAACACTTTCTAATTTTAATCAAGTATAGAGAGTTCTGAATGTTTCACTTTTGAAAGACGTAAATGAGAGAGAACAGGAAACTAGGTCTTGCAGGTTCTAGTAGACGAAGACGAAACCTTTAACCGCACCGTTTTTTATATTCTCCAAGTTTTACACAAAACGCTGCCGTTTTATCTCCTGGCGAACTTAAAAATGGAGTCTTTTCTCCCGCCAAACCCTCAAAAACTGCAAAAAGAAAAAAATAAGACTTTCTAATGCTTCGCCAAGTCTCCGACAGAAGTACAGAGACACCCATCACTCTCTCAAAAATCCTAACTAACCTTTTGGTTGAACGCATAAAACCGGAGCTAAAACCCCAGCAAACCCCTTTGAATCAACCTGTGTTTGAACAGAATTATAAGCCTCCACAGAATCTAAACCAATTCTCTTTTGAAGAAAAATATAGACACATTTGTGAGCTTCTTTTATCCCAAACCCGCTCTAGATCTCTTTTAAAGGGCCAACAAATACATGCCCATATCATCAAATCAAGCCTTCAATCAATCCCTCTTGTCTCTCACCATCTAATCAATTTCTATTCCAAGACTCAATTGCCTGTCTTTTCTCTTCAAGCTTTTGAGGAAGCCCAAGAAAAGTCTGCTACCACTTGGAGCTCTGTTATTTCCTCCTTAGCGCAAAATGAGCTTCCTTCTCTTGCCATTGAATACTTTCGTCAAATGATTATTGATAATATCCGGCCTGATGATCATATATTCCCTAGTGCTATTAAAGCATGTGCAATTTTGGGTAGGTGTGATATTGGTAAATCCATACATGCATTTGTGGTCAAAACTGGGTTTGATGTTGATGTTTTTGTTGGGAGTTCTACAGTTGATATGTATGGTAAGTGTGGGGAAATAAAAAATGCGAGGAAAGTGTTTGATGAAATGCCTGAAAGGAATGTGGTTTCTTGGAGTGGGATGATTTGTGCGTATGCTCTATTGGGTGAAGATGAGAACGCTTTGAAGCTATTTAAAGAAGCTTTATTAGAGGATTTGAGTGTGAATGATTTTACTTTTTCGAGTGTTATTAGGGTTTGTGGTAATTCAACGTTGCTTGAACTAGGGAGGCAAATACATGGATTGTGTTTAAAAACAAGTTATGATTCGTCCAGTTTTGTGGGAAGTTCTTTGATTTCTTTGTATTCCAAATGTGGTGTTATTGAAGCAGCTTCTAGGGTTTTTAATGAAGCGCCCATTAGGAATCTTGGGATGTGGAATTCCATGTTGATTGCTTGTGCCCAACATGCACATACAGAAGAAGTGTTTAAGTTGTTTGACAGAATGAAAAATGTTGGGATGAGACCAAATTTTATTACCTTTTTATGTTTGCTGTATGCTTGTAGTCATGGAGGGTTAATTGACAAAGGCCAGCAATATTTTGGGCTTATGAAGGATTACGGAATTGAGCCGGGAGCTCAGCATTATGCTACTATGGTGGACTTGCTTGGTCGTGCAGGGAAATTGCAGGAAGCACTTGATATTATCAAGGCAATGCCCATAGAACCAACAGAATCAGTGTGGGGAGCGTTTTTGACTGGGTGCCGCCTTCATGGGGATGCTGAGTTGGCAGCCTTTGCTGCTGATAGAATCTTTGAGTTGGGTCATGTTAGCTCAGGCATGAATGTGTTGTTATCTAATGCTTATGCTGCTGCTGGAAGATATGAGGATGCTGCCAAAGCCAGAAAGATGCTTAGGGACAGAGGTGTAAAAAAGGAGACAGGTTTGAGTTGGATTGAGGAAGGTAACAGAGTTCACACATTTGCCGCTGGGGATAGGTCTCACGAGAAAGCCAAAGAAATCTATCTGAAATTGGAGGAATTGGAAGATGATATGGGGAAAGTTGGTTATGTTGCAGATACAAGTTTTGTGCTTCAAGAAGTGGATGGTGAAGAGAAAAGGCAGACAATTAGATATCACAGTGAAAGACTAGCCATTGCATTTGGTCTTATTGCTTTCCCACCTGATAGGCCAATCAGAATTATGAAGAATTTGCGTATATGTGGTGATTGCCACACTGCAATCAAGTTTATGTCCCAGTGCTCTGGAAGAGTGATAATTGTGAGGGATAATAACCGGTTCCATCGGTTTGAAGATGGAAAATGCTCGTGTGGTGACTACTGGTGACTGACATGTAAGAGTTTAATTTTCCCCAAGTGGAATCTATTTAATATCTAATGGGCACAACAGTTACAGGATAAGAAGTGAAATTTCTCACTTTCCCAAATCTTAGATGCTCTTTCAGTATTTCTTTGCCATATTGTTGATTTACTTTGTTTTCTTCTCTCCATATCGTGCCAGTTCTACAATAGCTTCAGAATGCATTATATCATGTTTTCATTATCAAATTGGGTCAGTGACCATCAAGACTTATTATTTAATTTTTATTTTTGTCCATCAACTTAATATCTGTTGCTTGTGCTGCAAATCAAATAGTTTATAGATACCAAACTATGGCACAAAGTTCATCGAATATGCATCCATTAAATAAAATACAAAGCAACTGAGCATGTTACTCCCATAATGAAAGAATTAGGATTTGCTGTAGGTATTTTCATGTACTGCTCCAAATATTTCTTAGCAGGCAAGTTCATGTAACATTGGTGAAATATTTATGTACTTGGCTCAGATTTTTCTCTAATTCTCTTCTCTCATCACTGGTTTTTTTTCTTTATGAATCATGACCCATCGCATGATTGGACAGGCTCAAGATTCTCTTGACTGCATGAACTTCCGTTTGTTGTTTGTATAGACTTCTGGGTCACAGAGATCTATTTAGCTTCCCAGGAAGTGAATCAATTTTTTGAGTTCTTTGTCCAAACTAGGTAAGGCCATTCTGATTGTTTTTAGTCATCAAGAAAGTTTGATATATTATTCATTTCTTATTAATCCTCCGGAAAATCATTCATTTCCTTTATTTTTGCTTTTTTCACCAACAAAATATAAACCGTGCACTTGTTTATTTCTTTTATAATATTGAATGCAGATTAGAGGAATTTAAACACCAAAATTCGCCTTACAGTTTGTGAGACAGTATGCAATGCAATAGTGCTTGGCAGGTCTATTTGGGAACTAAATTATGTTGAAAGGTAACATAGAAGCCCCTTGAAGTGAACTATAATTAAAGTTTCTCCTCCACATCCACAATATTTACTAGCAGAAGATCAAAATGTTCTTGTCAACGCTTTTATGCAAATCCAAACCCAAATTCATCTTCTAGATGTAACAGCTTAATAGAAAGGCATATTTTGGAAATTTCTGGATGTATTCTTGTATTTACAAGGACTTTGCAATCAAGGGTTAAAACATAAAATTAAAATGGAAGTTTCAATAGCCCCTATGGCATTCACATCAATTCACCAACCTAATACCTTAATTAACTTGAGATAATTTTTATGTAAATGAAGTACCAGCCCAATAATAACAAAAGAATAGATGATATGTGAAATATATTAACAGTAATGTTATAAATATTATAATAAAAATTACTATATATATATAATCCCAGAGATGGTTTGGGACTGGGCGTCCCCTTCAGGACGGGGAACTTAAAACCTTAACAAAATGATGCTGTTCGGACAGGGTCCCATGGATTGGGGGATATTTTGCCATCCCTTACAGACACTGAAGATTACAAATGGCACTATATTCTATTTTGCTAACCGAAGGAATGGTCTCATCACACTACAATTTTTCGCGCTATCACGAAATTTACTTATTCAGAAAAGTAGGGAAAAAGCAATCCATTTTAGTAAACCGTTAAAGAAACGAACAGTTTGTCTGTTGTTAGTTGGACTTGTATTACAGTTGAGCCTGACGAGAACTTAAAGCGGTGGTAGTGATGGATAGGAGTTTACTATTAATACATATAAGACGTAAATTGGGCTTCTGTTTTAGTATATTCTGGGCTGTCCCCAACTGAGGGAGGTTACATTCAGAATCTCGGGGGCCAAACAGGGTTAGTTTCCAACTGAAATTCTCTTGTTTCTCCAGTATATGTTTACCCCTTTTTTTGCAAATTAAAATACATTAATTAAGTTTTTTTCTTTACATTTTTTCTTTTTCTGGGAATTGTTTAGTTTTCATTTCTTGCTTTAAATTTCAGGGAAACCCCCGATTCTTGAATCTTGATTCTTGATTTTTCGGGGGTTCTTTCTATTGTCATTTTTTTTGTCATTTTTCGTTGACTAGTTCTTTTTTGGACGTTGGAATTCTTTCGTTGTTAAGAGTTCCCACGTTGGAGGCGAGTTCTTGGTTTGGTGATTGTTACATGCTTTTTGTTCGTTGATATTTTCTTTTTTTTTTTTTTCTTTTCACCATATTGAATTTCTCTATCGAGGCCATTGTATTGATTCCATTTTTGCCTCTGGAAAACCCTTTCTCATCTGTGGAAAACTTGGCTAAGATGCCTTTTTCTGTGTTCTGCAATGGCGTAAGGTACTGTTAAACTCTAAGAATTTGGGCCTTAATTTAAGGTTCTTCATTCTTCATTCTTATTTTTAGAACAATTATTTTAGGTCATCCTGATTTCATGACTATCTCCAGTGATAAATTTATTATTAATTCATATAAATATGATTCCAACTGATATGGTTTCTTTACTCTCTTACCCCACTGATAATCATGGTCTGGAACTTTTTTTTTTTTTTTTAACTTATTGTTTTAAAATTGTTTGTTAGAGGTTTTGATTCTGGTTTTGTGAAAATTTTATGTTTTCATTGTTCTTCAAAGAACCGCATAACTAATTTGGCCACATCTCACGTGTACCTCTACTTTGGTTTTGCCCAGTAACATTTTCAGAAATGATGAATTGGGGCTAGAAATAGCAGAAATTGCAGTTCCCGCAGCACTTGCATTAGCAGCAGATCCTATTGCTTCTCTGATTGACACAGCATTCATTGGCCATATAGGTTTGTACTATGGTTCTTATCTTTGTCAAAGACACCTGCATTCCCTGCTTAATTGTCTTTCCTTTTTTGTGTTCTTAGATTCTGGTCACTGTGGTATTTCTGTTTCTTTCTCCATTTCAAACATTTTCATACTAGCATCTAGAAGTGGCTGTGTGTTTTAATTTAAATTTGAGTCCATTATCCTGTGGCCATCACATTTAGGAATGAAGGATATGCACAATTGACTGTTTTTCTATATTATCATAAACGTTATGGCATTATGGATTTCCAACATTTCAAAGGGCCTCATTGCATATTTGCTTTACAGAATTGCTTGTCTCAAAACAGAAACTAGTGCCTGTCTCTAAATGTTTTCTGCATGCAATTTTTGTTTGATATATGGGACATAGATGACAATTACAGAAGCATAGAGTAGAATCTAGCTGCGTTGAAAGTACTCTTTCCAATGAAAAATACTTTTCAACTAATAAAATGTAATCCCCAGAAAACCAAAATTAATCTACCCGTTGGACCTATCATTGTGCATAGATAAAGTAAGTGTATTTCCATATTTAACATTTGCCTCTGCCTATTCTTTTTAGTTATCATTAATGGCTCAATCATTTTGTTGTCAATAGGACCTGTGGAGCTTGCCGCTGTAGGAGTTTCAATTGCTATCTTCAATCAAGTGTCAAAGATTGCAATATTTCCGCTTGTCAGTGTTACAACTTCTCTTGTTGCCAAGGAAGATACTACTGGAATATTGAGTACTGAAGTGCATGAAACTGAAAAACTTGAAGATGGTGTTGCTGTCAATAAGGAAATGGAAGAGCTGCTACCTAAAGCTGGTAATCTTTCCTCATGTCTCCCTCTGTTTGTTGGATGGATTAATCTGTGATCTATATGAATAGCTAGCATCTTGATACAGCTCAATATTCAGTGTAATTGTTTGATTTTCTTATAATTTCCTGAATAGGTTTTTCGTTCTTAACATATTTTCGGTTTTTATCTTAACCAGAGTCCACACACAAACCATCCTCTGTAAGCAGTGTTTGCACAAAAAGTGATTATGAGAGAAAGCATATACCATCTGCTTCTTCAGCATTGGTTGTTGGTTGTGTTCTTGGCCTCCTTCAGGCTTTCTTCCTCATTTTTGGTGCTAAACCAATCCTGAACTACATGGGTGTACATTCAGTAAGTGTTTCTTGAATAGCACCTTGGGTGACTGAAATTCCAGTTCTCTCTTTTACTTTTATTTCAAATTGTTAACTCTAATGGGTTGTCTGCTTTCTATTTGTAGGTTATTTTGTACCTTATGCTTGCTAACAGTATAATTTATTAAATCTATTTTCCTGTTTATAAGGGATATTTTTTTTGTAGTGAGTGATAGTTCTCGTTGCCTGCTGTTCAGTGGAAGTTATTCTAAAATTTTAAGTGCAGGCTCCTTTCCACCACTTCATCACACGTTGAGTGCACATTTAATCCCAGTTGTTTAGGTTCCAATTCAAAAGAAATAGTTCTGGTTGTCTGCTGTTCAGTGGAAGTTATTCTAAAATTTTTAAGTGCAAGCTCCATTCCACCACTTCATCTCACCTTGACTGAACATTTAATCCCAGTTGTTTAGGTTAAATTCAAAAGAAAAAGTTTTCTAAGGAAGGAATTTTCTTTTGTGCAGGATTCACCTATGTTAATACCGGCACAACAATACTTAACATTAAGGTCACTGAGTGCTCCTGCTGTTCTTCTTTCTTTGGCTATGCAAGGGGTTTTTCGAGGAATTAAGGATACAAAAACTCCCCTGTTTGCTACTCGTGAGAAAAACTTTATTTGCTCCGTTTCTCCCATTGATATGTTGCCCATTGTTGTGTGACTTATGTTGGTGGCTGTCTTATTCATGTTTTTCCAGGTGCATTTGCTGATATTGTTAATCCACAATTTTTGGAGAAACTTTAAGCAGTTTCTCCTTTGTATACAATGATATAGTTTTTGACATGCCCATGTACTAGTACCAAGGCTCATGCATCTACATTGAGTGTGGAATTCAATATAAAAGCACCAGAACTACATTCCTGTTTGCCTAACTTGCCTATTATTCCATCTAGCTTTTGCTGTTTTAATAGAATATTTTCATCTTTGCACAGTTCTACTGTATAAAAGTGGCACTTTCTTTGGGAGCTTATTTTGTATTTATTGGAGTCTTCTTCTCTTATCTTTTATTTGAATAAAACCTAGCAAAACTCTTTTCTTTTTTCTTTTTATTTATATGGATTACAGTGTCACCATTTTAATCCTTAATTACTTTTGTTGGTATTGATATAGTTGCGGGAGATATAGCAAATATTGTCTTAGACCCAATATTTATATTCTTATTCCGGCTGGGAGTAAGTGGTGCAGCCATTGCTCATGTTATTTCTCAGTAAGTTCCATCTTTCCCCTGATAATGAGATAGCGTCCATTTTTCTTGTTGCTGATTCACAGCCTTCACTTACATTGATTACTGAGAATTATTTGACAAGTAAAACTATGGTTCACCACCCTATATTGTTGCTTTAGGTACTTAATATCCCTGATACTGTTGTGGAAGTTAATTGAACATGTTGATCTATTGCCTCCAAGCATTAAAGATCTACAATTTAGTCAATTCCTCAAAAATGGTAAGGTTCTTTACTTGGTTTCCCATTTCTTCCTTGTCTGGATGTGATGCATTCTCTTACATCCTTTTTAATCATTTTGTGCTATTCATTTTATATGCTATTGGCACTGATATAAGCAAGTCGGTTTTCTGTGCATCTGTTAAGGATTTATGCTGTTGCTGAGGGTAATAGCTGCGACATGTTGTGTCACCTTGGCTGCATCATTGGCTGCGAGACATGGATCTACTTCAATGGCTGCATTTCAGGTTTGCTTGCAAATCTGGTTAGCAACTTCTTTGCTTGCAGATGGGCTGGCCGTGGCTGGACAGGTAAGAACTGTTTTCCTTAAGAGATTGGATTTACACAATCATTGTATGATTTACAGTCATATTCACAGTTTGTATATATGGAAACAAAATTCCCTTTCCAGGGGATGGAGATTAATTTCAATGGATGTTGAACATGTTGTCTGATAGAAATCATGAAAACATATGAGCTCAACCTTTTTCTTTTCCAACCCTTTTCAGGAGTTGTTAAAAAATTGATTCTGTATCCAATGCTTTGCCACTTCATAGTTCTGTTTGTTCTTCAATCCTAAGTGTATTCTAATTCTAAAACATCTCCTTGAAATATAATCTAATCCATTTCCACTTTTTCCAGGCAATCCTTGCCACTGCATTTGCAAACAAGGATTATGACAAAGCGAAAGCCACTACTTCTCGTGTATTGCAGGTAGAAAAATTTCCTAACATAAGAAAACTTATTTTTCCCTCCAAGTATTTTAAATTGTTTATTTTTCTGTTGCAGTTTGGTTTGGTTCTAGGGCTACTGCTATCTGTCATCCTTTCAGTTGGATTACCATTTGCTTCAGGACTATTTACAGAAGACATAAATGTTTTGCGCATTATTAGCATTGGCATCCCCGTATATATATATTTTACTTCCTAACTATAATAGGTTGACATTTTGTTTTCTAGCAGGATTCTAGATCATTCTGGGACTAAAACTTTCTTTCTTTTTTTTTTTCTTAACTGAATAGTTTGTTACAGCAACTCAACCCATTAATGTTTTAGCCTTCGTTTTCGATGGAGTCAACTATGGAGCATCTGATTTTGCATACTCCGCATACTCAATGGTATCCCTCACCTTCTAGCCTTCTTAAAAACTCCTTTGCAATAACTCGTTCTTCTTTTATAAATATTTTTCACATTTTTGCCTCCCTTGTCCAGATTTTGGTGGCAATAATAAGCATCCTATGCTTATTTACATTATCCTCTAGTCATGGCTTTGTTGGCATCTGGATTGCATTGACTATTTTCATGAGTTTACGTGCATTCACTGGTGTTTTGAGGTAATCATGCATGTTGAAACGCTAAAACTTTGCGCTCCTGGGGCGATTATTGGTTGTTATTTTCGATCAATATTTGTTATCTGGATTTTTGCTTAAACACTCGGTTCTACATTTGCAGAGTAGGAACTGGAACGGGACCATGGAACTTTCTCAGGAGCTGACTTTCTTCTCCATTTGATCAAATCAACATTATAGCCTTGATGATGGAAATACATGTGTATGCATTTCAATATAGTCCTCCAAAATGTAGATTTCAAATTGTAAACTGTTTCTAGTAGTCTTATGAATAGGCATTAGAGAAGAAGCAATGCTGGGAAATTGGTGTAGAATTGTTTAGCATTTATTATATTTTATTGTACAACTAACTTTGGGCAATGACATAAATTCTATGGTCAATTTTAGTTTACTCTTTTGATGTAATTCTTGAACCAAGATTCTATCTGTTTGTTTGGTTCATGAGAACTTGAATTTATTTTGAAATAATATATATTCTAAGTAGTATAATTTTTAATATAATCAATAAGTTCAATTTAATTATTTAAAAAATAAAGTTAAGACCGGTTGGATTAATCTCTCAATAAACTACTATAAATTTTGATTATATTTTAATACCCAAAGGTTAAATTATTATAATTTCCTCAAAATTCTACACTTCCATTTATAGTAGCATTAGGACTAAAATGTCAAGTTAAACACAAATTTTTTTTTTTTTTCAAATTCAAGAGGAAATATCCTTGTCACCAACTCAGAAAACTCTTCAATAATCATATTCTGATGAGGGTGGCCAATGTCCTTATTCATTTATTTGGTAACCAAAACCCTAATATCTAAAAATTGGTTTGGTCATAGCTAACACCATATCCACCTCCTACCTACCCTCATTCCTCATTATGACAATTGTGCTTTCATTTTTTGGTAGTTAAAACATATGTAAAGCACACAATTTTGTTATTATTAGGCTTGTTTAGGGCACAAGTAAATTCCATTTAAGTCTACTTCTCACCTACATCCCTTAAAATTATAAATTTAGTAGCATAAGTTAAGTTATCCCTTAGCTAATAAACCAAACAATTTACAAAAAAAAAAAAAAATTATTAAATTTCATTATATATAAGTTTTATTCGTTTATTTCTAATTGATTTTCATCTATTTAAATTAATAAAAATAGTTATATTGTTGCATATAGTTATAAGGATTTTATTCTCTTCATGGACAATGAAATAGGTTGATACATTAAATTACACTAATGACTTCCCTCTTTGGATTTTTTTTCTAACCCGTATTAGCCAAACTACCCTCTAAGATGCCCACCAAACCAAACCTACAACCCCATAAGTAAATTTAAAAAGGAAAAAGTATATTACGATCTTTGTAGTTTAGGAAATACAATTAGTTCATCTCATTCTTTTTCAAAATATATCAATTTGTCTCTATATTTTGCTTCCATTATACTATTAGGTCATCTATCAATTTTTTGCATATTTACTGTTAAGTCAATAAGAAAATATAGAGATAAAAAAAGATATGCTAAAATATTATACAAAAAAATTACAATACGATCTCTATGGTTTGAAAAAAATAACTAATTCATCCCTATGTCTTTTAAAAATAAAAGTAGTGTTTTTGTTATTTCATAAAGTACTTACGGAGAAAATGTAAAAATTGGACGGAAAGACTTTATAATCTGTCAAAAATAAAATATAAAAATATTTTAATTTATTTTTAAAAAAATGAAAATAAACTAATTGTTTTTCGCGATCCACCGACTATCTTGCTCTACTTTTCCCATTTAAAAATGTACACGAATTACATAATATGTATGATGTTGGAACGATGACATTTTGTTCAACTACACCTCAATTTAAGGAGCTTGCCCATTTTACCAAAATTTAGGTAAAACAAAACTTACATGTGGCATCCATTAACTACTAACTACCTTAAACATTAAATAAATATTAAACTTAAAGATTAACAAATATTAAAATTAATTATTAATAGCGGATTGGATCAATAGAAGTAAGTAAAGTGCATTCTCATATCAAAATGTATATATAAAATTAAGAATTTAAAATCTAAATTCATCATTATTAAGAGTGCTTCATTTGAATACCACTCTCGGTCTGAAAGTAAAAAAAAAAAAATGTAAGAAAAAATAAAAAAATAAATTTAACTTTTCGCTCTCTCTCTCTCTCTCTGCTTTGGCATTGATTTTTATTTCAAACATCTTAATCAAACTTTAATTCTTTTTAACAACAAAACAAAATTAGTGATTATACAACTCATAAAATTCATTATCAAGACCTAAACTAGTCAACATCTTGTAGGAGTCATTTTAGCCACTTTGCTCAAAAGAAAAGCTTCTCATCTCTATCATCATTTCCATTTCTTGTTTCTTTGGTTTCTTTTTGCGTTTCTCATGCACTAGTTACTTTGCTGTTCTTGATTTTGAAAATTAAGAATACAAAAGAAAATTTTACTTCTCTCATTATCAATCCAGGCACCGAAAGGTCAAAGATGAGTCACCGTTAATCTTTTATCTTCCCTTTTTCTTTTAACTTTATGAAAATAACAAATAAAGAAATAATTACGGGTGGAAATTTTATTCGCCCCATCAGATATCCCATTCAAACGAATCCGATTTTATCTGTCCGCTCATTTCAATGGCAAATGCCTCGCAGGAGCTTGAGCACCATTCACCCCCAACTCTTTTTTTTTTTTTTTTTTTTTTCTTCTATATAAAATTCCATCTGCAACTGTAGACAAGTTAATTTTAACTAATCCAAGTTCAATTTATATTTTAAAAAGTACTTTCAGACGTTCGAACTCAGAGCTGGAGCTTAGCTTGTTTATTAAAGCGAACAAAAAATCAATTTAATTCATTAGATTTATCGAATGAACTTTTTTCATTCTATCTAAAAACCCCATCTGTTCCCATCCCAAAAGAAGCACTACAAAACAATCTCTCTTCTTGAACTAATAGAAAGGTTATCAAAGCTAGTCTTTCACGTGAGGGAATCCACAGCTTCTAAAGAAAGAAAAGCAAAAAAGAAAACAAATAACTCAGTCAACAGCTCATATGCTCAATAAAAAAGAAGAATCAGAATAAAAAGATAACATTTTTCTTTATCCATCAACATCTCATGTAGATATTCCACACAAATTCTCAAATCCCACTACTTGGATTTGGAACCCACAGACAGTTGAGGTTCCAAATTCCCAATTCCATTCCCACCATCCACTAACAAGAGATAAAGAGATTAGATGTGCATTACAAAAATAAAAGTGTAATAATAATAGCATAATCAAGATCAACTAACTTACATCTTTTGCTCAACTTTATTATATATCTCTAAATTAATGGCACCCACAATTCTCAAATCCAAATTAAATCACCTATCCCATTCCCATGTTCCATTTCCATATATATATATATATATATATAGTAGGATATAAGAACTGAACAGCCTTCAAGAAAATACTTTAATTGGTCTCATAGCTCTCTATTGATTTTTAAGGTCATACTGAATTTAAGATAAGACAGACACAGCTATTTAGTTATATTGCTCATCAGAAAGAGGCTTAAAAAAAATTGACAATAATAGAAATCTAAAATTTGAAAATATTGAATGCAAAAAAGTAAACCTACCTGGGTTTAATTTCTTTTGATTCTAACCCAGAAGTTTATCTCCCCTTTTTTCTTTTTTTTGACCTCTAAATTCTTCTGTAATAATAAAATGGTGAAAATGAATATTTTCCCTTTTTAAAGTGACCTTTCTCACTTCCCTTTCCTCTTTTGTTACTGTTACCTTCAACAACACTAAAATTATCTACCAAAATCTTGAAGACTCGGTAAAATGATTTCAATTTTGCTGAGCCACAAGCTTATGCTGATCAATCTGCAATTGCTCCATCCATGCCCCCACTGCATGGTCAACCGAATCGATTTGGGAGTTCATATTCATACCCCCGCTTGAAGAAGCAACAGTTGCATCACCAGTTGAGATAGGCTTGGTCAACTTTTCCTTCATCTCAGTTGGAGATTCCTTAACTAGTGATTGCACCCATGATAGATCAGGCTCCTCTCCATTACCAAGCTCAAATGAATTTGATCGACGAAGTTTACCAAAATCATCAGCACTCACTGTCCAATCTGCTTTCCCATTTGAGGAACCCCATTTTGACCAAGAATTTACAGGGGAGCCAACAATGGCAGTAGAGTTGGAGCCTAATTCCCGAGAACTGAGGCTACGAAACTGCTGCTGTTGCTTCTCGCGTTGAGAAAACATAGACACTTGAGAACTCATAGGTGAAATGGGTTCCATATTTCGAGGTGACATCCTTCCTGATGCAAACGAGGCCTGCATCAGAGGGTGATCAACATTCTTAGGAGAAAAATTTGTGTTGATCAGTGATAACATGCTGCTCTGCTGCTGGAACTGATTGAGAACTGTGGACTTGTGAGTTGGAGAAAAAACAGCTGCAGCCAATGCTTGATCAGCATAACGAGGAGAAGAGCTCTCCGCAGAAAAGAGATCATCAAGATTTGATGGGGTTAAGGTTTTCATACGACCAGAACGGTTCAAGGAGTTATTACTCAGAGATGGTTGAGTGATACTAGATAGCTCATTTAGTAGCTGCTGCTGCTGCTGCTGCAGATCAAAATCTTGCAGCAAACTGTAGTCCTCAGCAGGAATGTCTCTGGCATTAAGGGAAGATCTCAAGCGACTGGACTGAAGATTGCTTCCTGGGAGATGCAAGGCTGGGACATTTGGTTGGGGCCAAGCCATCGAAGAGTGTGACATCCCATTGGCTGACGGAGACATAGGCGGAGTGAATTGCGAAGGAGACATAACAGATACTGGAGAAGGAGAACCTGGCAAGAGGCTCATTGCTTGAGCAAAATCCACAGCATTAGCACCAGAAGTGCTAGAGCGAGGAGAAGGAACCGCAGAACCAGTGGATACATATAATGGACGGAGTTCCTCCACAGTGTGGGCGAAGAAGCAAACTCTCCTTGCACAACTTGTCCCATCTTTGCAAAGCCGGGTTCGATATTGAGCAGGATGAAGCCAGCACTCGAAGACTCCATGAGCATATTCGCACATATCTCCTCGTCTACAAGCCCCTTTCCGAAAATCAGGACATGGAACACAGCTGTAATGGAACTTCCTAGGATCTCTTCTTCGAGCATTTTCCCCTGGATGAACAAATGGGCACTCGGTCCAATCATGGGAGTAGGCACGGGAACAAGGCCTCACCTTGAACGAATACATTCGGAATTCATCAGTTGAATAGATACTGTTCTTGATATCTGGCAGAGATGGATCAATTGGATATTCTTTTTTCTCAGATGCAGAGGAAACAGGTGCATCATTTAATTTTGACTTTATTGGGGAATCTGATGTAGACAGTGGAGAACCATTTTCCACGGAAGGCGAAGGAGGTGGAGAAATTGAATTTGAGGACGCAGTGGAAATTCTCAGATTGTGATCAACGACAGAACCATCAGTGGCAAGAAGTTCTTTAAGAGTAAATTTCACACCTTGGAGGTTTGGTGGAACAACAATAACATCAATTGGACAATTACCATTAGCATCTACCAACTTAGGATCAGCACCTGCTGCTAAAAGCAGTTTCACAGCATCAATAACATTCACTGCTCCGCCTGAAGCAGCACAATGAAGGGCAGTGCTATTATCTAGGCCACAAGAGAAATTGACATCAGCATCTGATACAGAAAGAACAAGCTTTATAACACCAATGCTACCATAAGTTGCAGCAACCATCAATGGGGTTCGATGTTGATTAACCATCTGCTTAGAGCCCTTTTGACGACCATACCATAGTCCAACCTCATCAACACACAAAGGATCGCGCTCAATCCATCGCTTAAAGCCCTCAACATCATTGTTAGCTGCAAGCTCAAGCAAGCTTGCAAAAGTATCTTCAGTCTCAACAGTTAAGTGATTCATGTCTATATTGGCTTGTCTACTTTCTTCAAAGGAAATCAGAGGCAGTGTCGGAGTCAGTGAGGGCTTCAACCGCTCCGATCCACAGCACATACTTTCATTTGTCAAAAGAACAACTGAAATTGAAGCAGATAAATAAAATTATACAATATTATCACATAATCAGCTCAACACACACCAAATATTAATAAGAATAAAAACTAAAAAACGTTTTGGTAGACCAACTAAGTAAATAACCCAAAAATAAACAAGAGACCAATTTCTTTCCCACTGATCCATAAAAACAAAACAAATTGTAATTGCGACTGCAAAAAAAGTGCAGAAAATAGAATAACAGGCCCTTGATGTATAAGAATCTAAAGTGGGTAATGATGAAGAATATCAATTTCAAGATTAGGATCAAACCACCATATAGAGAAGTGCCTTTTCTAGGTTTACATAGGATCCACACAATATCAAAAGGCACTAAATGACACAACAAATAAGCAAATCAAGCTCCAGGCAAATAGTTTGACAAAAACCCAGAAAAGGGTTTTTTTTTATTATTATTTTCCTTAGATTCTCTAAGCAGGTTTAGACTCGCTTTAGATTTTGCCTACAAAGATGTTGCAAAACAAAATCCTTAAAATAGCTGACTTTCAATAGTAGTTACTATAACTTTAAGAACCAAAAAGGGTATAACCCACCATGATTACTTGCAGGTTGTAATTTCTTTTTCAAGAATAAAAAACCAAGAACTCAATGAAACAGAAACAAAAATTTAAAAATAAATTGAAAAGATTGAATTTCTTGGTAGTTTACATAAGAAATCAAAATACCAACAATGAAATTAAAAAAAAAAAATGCGATCTTTCCTTTTGTTCATGCTCACTTCCATCACTTCTATCGGCAACTAAACACATTTTTTTAAAGAATCATCTCAAAAAATATCAATACTCATAGTTGAAAGAAACCCAGAAATCAAAATCAAAACAAAAACAAAGATCCAAAGATCCAGATTGAGCAATTGGGAAACACACATACACATGTAACTACAAACAATAGAAACAGTAGAGGAAAAGCATCATTCAAACCAATAATCTTAATATTCTAAAAAACAAAAACCAATAATCTTAGCAACAATTGAAGTAAAAAACAAAAATAAATAAATAAAATAACCAGATCGACTAGTAAAAGATCCAGTTCTGCAGGCAAAATCCTCACCAATTTTTAGTCCAAAAAAAAAACAAAATACAAAAAAGAGACCCACCCGTGACAAAGATCTTCCTTCATTGTGATCAAACACTCATTATATCCAAACAACAAAGATTAATGCATATATATTTAAACAAGGCAGTTATATATATAGAGAGAGAGATACATACACATAAATATAAATAAAGAGAGGAAGTAGACAAGTACGTGATAAAAAAGTACAGGAAAAAAAAAGAAGAAGCAAACAATACTTTTTAAGGTTGCAAGAGAATCTTACCGCTTCACTTACTTCCAGCTAGAAAGTTAAAGACAAAATTTTTACATATCTAAGACTAAAATGGTCTAATGAATTAAACCTCCTCCCCTTCTTAATAAAAATTTTCCCGAGAAAATATGAAAGAGAAAGAAAAAGGAAGAGTCTTTGAGAGTGTAAGAGAAAGAGAGAGGAAAAGCTTCTTCCATCCCCAATTCCTATGCTTTCTGCTTTCTTCTTTTATGTAAAAATACAAAATGAAAAATAAAAGAATAGGAAAAGTTTTTTTTTTTTTTTAAATTGTTGGGTTTTGAAAAAATCGCCTATCCAATAGAAGAAAAAAAAGAAATTTTAAATTAAAATTAAAAAAATAAGGCAATGAGTATGGGGTTTGAATATTCTATTGCTGTACTTGTTTACTTCTTTAACCAAACAATGATTTTCCGCCACGTCATCGTTATCTCTGACAGATTCACCGACTTCTGCTAATTTTCGTGGGTAAATTTGTCATTTTGAAATCAGCCACTGACATAATGGACTGACATGGCAAAATTTCATTGGTTATGTTGTGAATAAGTAGAGTACAACTTGATAATGAAGCTAAATTCCTTTTTGTAATAATTTAACCATTCGTCTACTACAGTCAAATTTTTATGGAAATTCAACCTAAATTCACCC
This sequence comes from Jatropha curcas, assembly GCF_041381405.1. Taxonomy (NCBI): domain Eukaryota; kingdom Viridiplantae; phylum Streptophyta; class Magnoliopsida; order Malpighiales; family Euphorbiaceae; genus Jatropha; species Jatropha curcas. The sequence continues at coordinate 3,219,629 of NC_143152.1, read as the reverse complement.
CACATGAAAGTTAATTTTCAAAGGTAATAATCAGCTGTATCTCGCTTCTTCAGACAAAAAAATAATTTTAAATTATAATTTCAAACACCAAAGTAATAAAATTATGATTTATAAAAATAAATTATATGTAGATAAATTAATGAATATTTATCTAATATTCATGGGTATATTAACCTAAATCATTTCATAATTATTTATTTATTTATTTATAATATATTTAATATAAAAATATAATTAAATTGAAAATAGTATGAACTTTGAGTTATTATAAATATTTCTTTTTTTTATGCTCAACTTCAATATATTTTTATATATTCTCAAACGTTTATGTCACAATTTAATTATTTTTGAAAGTATCTATTTACTACAAATATATTTAGGGGCTAAATTTTTAATGGATTTTTTTTTCTTAAAATTTAATGGTTTGCCGTTGAGTTACACGAGATAACTTCGTTCATATTTTTGTTTGTTGAGTATATATTTTAACTTTAAATTTTGCCGAAAAAATTTTGTGACATTATAAATTTTAAAATCACATTGTATCACCTTAAACTTCACTTTCTGTAAGAATATTATACCTCCTTATACTAAAAATAACAATCTTTAATATTTTTTATCTATATATATAAAATATTGATTTGATATATGGTTAATTTAATTTTTAAAACAATAATTTTTATATTTTTCATTATATAAATTTAACTGATCTAATTTTACAATTGAGGTATTTAATTAATCAAATAAAATATTTAATTATATTCAATTTGTAAATTTAAGTGTTGAATGAGTGAAAATAACCTCTATTCAACTTTCTAATCCTTCAGCGAATTTCATCAAGCTAGCTCCAAACTCGAACTCCTCTCGGAAAAAGGATCTATACCTCATATAAAACTTCTACATAAGAAATGAAATACTTTAACCAATAAAATATAAAAATCTTCAAAATAATGAGAAATACTTTCATATAGGGTTGAATAGAATTTAGGTAAGACTGAAAAATCGAATTGAACATATCTATTTTGATTTATTTTGTCCTAACATTGGTATAAAATTTATAGATAACCGATTTCAGTCCTATATATAGATAACCGAATTAAATTTTGATGCCTAATATAAATCGTTCATTTGGAAATAATGAACTAATTTCCACGATATTACTATATATATTTTAGCCGCATGGGAAATCACCGTTCACATAACAATGATTTTTCCCACTTAGCTCTTTAATAATTTATTAAATACAATTTTATTTCATTTTTTTAATCCTTTTATTATTCTTTAACTAAATTCTTACCACAATGGTATTTACCCACTTAATTTTTTTTATATTTATTTAATTATATTCCTATCCAATATTATTTTTTCACTTAATCATTTTATTATTCTTTAATTACATTATTGCCATAACTTAAATGATTATTTATTTAAAATTTTTCAATTGATTTTTTAATTTATATAAGTATAACTTAATTTGAGTTTTGCATTGCATTTGTTTAATGCATATTTATAAATAATTTGAATAATTAATTTTATAATATATAAAATTGATTATTGATGTACCATTGATTTATATAAAAAATTATTTATGCTTCACTTTTTTCGTTAATTTGGTTTATTTCCATATCTTTTCATGTATTCTTTTATAATATCGAAATCATTAGATTTAAAAATTCTGGTGGTTCACACATACACACACACATATATATATTACTATTAACATCAGGTGCTATCAATACGTGCATTTATATTGAACAATTATCCATCAAATATTAATTATTAAGTGTTGATAATAATTTTTTTAAGGCAAATTAAATATTAATATTATAAACTTATATAGAGCTCTACTAATACCATTTTTAAAATAATCTTTATTTATTCTTTTATTAGTTCAATCAATAAAATAATAATATTTGATATCTTATTTAAACCCAAGAACAATAATATTTATATAAATTTTATATTTTTATGATTTTTTATTTTAAATTGAATCAAATTAAAATTTTAAAGATAAAATACTAATGAAAATTATTTTTAATTTTATTTATACAAAATGCTCATGTTCATTTTGAGGAATATTATATATTTAATAGATTCACCTTAAAAGACTAATTTTATATATATTCACATTAAAAAATTATAAATTGATAAAATACTAATTTTTCCTCAAAATAACTAATAAAATTATAATGAGTAAATTACTTAAAGATGATAGATACAACACTAATTTTGACCTTTAGATGTATATATCAGTATAAAAAAATAAATAAAGTTTCTTATTGTCTATAGTATTTCATGTATTTATTTTTAAACTAGTTATGAATATAAATTGTATTTGATGATTATTTTAAATAATAAATTAATGATGAAATTAATTTGATCAATAATTTTATTAATTATTATTTTTATTTAAAAAATTTAAAATTATTATAGGTTGACAATAAAATTATAATTTTAAAAAATTTATAATGAAGTTGTGCCAACTAAGACAAAAATGAACATATTTATATTTGTATGATAATAAATATTTTGACAAAAATCTACTAGAAGTAGCATTATCAAACTGTATAAATACTATAATGATTTTATTATAAAAACTAGAATTATTATATACTAGAACATGTTAATGTCAATATAGGATTCGTAATATTGTCTACAAGTTAAATTATTATATACTAAGTCAACAAATATGAAGTATTGTTTTTATTATAAAAACTAGGATAAAGAGTTGTAAGAATTATTGTTTTTGAATATAAGAGAAAATAAAATTATTTTTCTTTCACTATATATTGTTATAGCTTTTTTTATTTTTCCTCATATTTTTTAGATAAAATTTTCATTTATACACTTTTATATATATATATATATATATATATATATATAAAATAACATTCTTTTAAATTTAAAAATGATTAAATGTTTACAAAAAATGAATTTAAAATTGTTTCTTATAAAATCACGTGAACAAAGTAACAAAATAGAGTGTTAATTTCATCTTTTACTTACATTACATTATAATTAAAATAAGAGAATTAATGATAGGTGCTAGTTATAAATTAATTAAGAAAATTTTATTTAATTAAAATTAATTAAAAACCGTTTCTTATGAAACAACATTAATTCATTATATTCAAAAAAAAAAAAAAGTTAACACATTATTACTTCTTACAGAACACGTCAGCACAGTAAAATAAAATTGTTAATTTCATCTCCAATTGAATTAAAATATAATTCAATTAAGAGAGTTAAATGATATTACTTTCTATTGTTTAACGATAAAGTCTTAATTAATTATAATATTCTGTAATATAATATCTACTCTAACGTTTAGAGTTTGAAACATTGTTTTATGAAACTTTATCTCCATTAATATTTAAAGTTTGAAATATTTTTTTTTAAAATAAAAAAATGTGTTCCATTGTTAATAATAAAAATATATTTTAATAATATTAACAATATTTTATCAATTGGTGACTAATTTTATTATCAAAAGTCATTTTTTTAAAACTGTTTTTGTTGTAAAGAAAAATAGTGAATAACAAATTAAATCTAATTTTTCAAATACTAATTAAATTCTAAAAAACTTCAAATGAAAAATTGCAGCTAGAAACACTAACTCTATTTTTCTTTTCTTTTTTTTTTTTAAAAAAAAAAAAAAACTTTCGTTCTTCAATTTTCTAAATATAAATGGGCCCTAACCCTTTAACAATTAGCCATTATACCCCCAACAACTAATGTTCAATCAGAGAGTTCCTAAGTCAAGCGCAGTGGTGGAAGTCTAATTTATTTTATTTAATTAATTTGTACAATCTTTTTTCCAACAGAAAAATTGGACAAAAATATAATATATTTATAAGTTTTTGGATAAATAAAATTTCTGTTTTACTAAAAAATGAAAAATAATAATAGTTAAGAAACTTTTAAATGATAATAAACAATTTGATATGCCTATGAGAAACGAGTAGGTACAAAATATAGACAAATTGTTTTTCCTTGTCCTATAAAAATAGAATTATCTTCATAAACTAAATTCTATTTCTATTTTTTTATTATTTTCAATTGAAATAAAGTCGAAATATGATAACAGAGCCAATCTCAAGCGGCGCAGTGCAGACGTGTTTTTTAATAGTAACCGAGAACCGATTCGGCAGGTGGAAAAGTCGGAGAAAGACGACTGGTTAGGTGAGGAGAGACAAGAAGTTAGCCAGGAAAAGCAGGTGACGAGCGGGTCGTGCACGAGGAGTGGAATAAACTGGAATTTAATATCGTACTAGGGTCCGCCAATAAAGTGGAGGTATTAAAACGCTCTTGATTTTACAAGTGTACGATAGCGGACTTGAAAGTTCTAATAAACTCCAGTTAAATTTTTAGTCAAATACCGACGGGAAATTAAACGTGAAACACCAAAAATAATGGCGGAGTCCTTTTTCAAAATACTTCAGTATTTATGTAAAATAATTATAAGAAAATGTAAAATAATTAACAGTTTTGCTTGATGCTGGCTTCTTTAAGAAGATTTTTGTATGATTTTATTAATAAATTGATTATAGTCTAAATAATATTTTTTATAAGAAATTAAGGTTTTTAACCTATTTTAGCATTGAACGTGAGAATTATAAATCACAAGGTTGAGTTAAATTGTATTTTACAAATAATTATGTATACACATCTGATATTAAAACAAAATCATTGTATTTATACACATGTTTAGTTGAACAATTAAATTATATATATTCTTAATAATAAAACCTTAAATGTGTAAATTTTAGTGATTAACGTTCATATTCACTATAAAATAAAATGTGAAATCTCAATTATATTCCCTATCCATTGTTCACTAAAAAAAATAATAAAATAAGAAATTATTTCAAATATAAAATTACACGAGGTATAACTATCCTGGAAATTTTAATTTTAATTATATCACAAGTGTAAATAAACTATTGAATTATTCTTTATAATTACTATTTTTCTTCTACTCATTATCCTACTAAAACAAATTTCTTTTTGAAATTTCAAGAGAATGTTAAAAATGTACATTCAATCCTTTTTCCACAATAGGAACACTTTATCAGCCGCCTCAATTGACTTGAAAATCAGTGTGTTTTATCACTTATTAAAATAACGAGCATTGGTAGGAATGAGATGGTTGAGACTCTTTGTTCACCGATAAAAGTTTTGAATTCGAGCTTTAAACATAGAAATTGACACGCTGCGGGTGTCACACACTATATAGGCAAGGTCTTATACGATCAACAAGGTGTTGGTTACAGTATAATTTCAAAATATGAAAATACAAGTTCAATACTCTGGAAAAACAAGTTATTGAGAGGGTCAAAAAAATATTGGTCCTCAAATTATAATTAAATTACTTCCTCTTTACTTTGATAGTAATAAATAAGCATTTTATTTAATTTCATCTTAAGTGCTCGCTTAGAATTTTGAGAGCATATTAATAATTTTTTTTTTCTAATTTTACCCATATTTACTAGATGTAATTTATTTTTCTGTTTTTTTTATCGTTACTTTAATTATAATTAAATTAAAATTTTGACTATACACATAACTAAAAGTTTTTCATTATATTAAGGCAGAAAAAAAATGGATGATCTATTCAAATGATAGCGTTTTAATATGAGTTAAAATTAGCTTTGGTTCTGTAGTAAAATTAAATGAGAATTTTAATATTTTACAATGGACAATTTAGATATTTCATTATGTATTTTTAGAAAATCAATATTGTTCTAATCATTTTCTTAATTCTTGTGAAAATATGAAATGTTACTATTAAAGTGGAATGAGGGAGTAATGTATTAAGGATATTTACTTTCAAAAAATAAGTATAAGGTTTTTAACTATTAACTAACCCGAATGGAGTAACTCAGTGGAAAAGAGCACTTGCAGAGTTGATCACCATGACTTATATTATGTTTTTGATAATCTTTAATGCAAATTCTCTTGGGCCAATCCTTTGGTCTTTAAAGCGAAAGAATAAGGATTAATTAGATTTATTTCGGACCATTAAATGAATATGGCCTCAATACGTCGTGTAAGTAAAAAAAATTAATTTTATATTGTAGTATTAAATATAAGATTCTTAATTTAAGTATTAACAATATTATAATTTAAAAATTTTATAATTAGTTTTTTAAAATAGAGATTATTACGTGTTAATACGAAAATAATTTAAAAATTAATTTATTTAAAAAGAATATGGAAAAGAAAGAGCCAGCAACCGTTGGATTTGATGACTAGATGAAAGTTCTGATCGGTATATGTGTTTACTGTTTCTACTTTCTGCTGTGGAGTTGGATAAAATGACAAATATACCTTGGCGTAGGGTAGGGTCCTATGTCCACATATCCTCACAGTGTCCCTTTCTCTCTCTATATCAATGTCCTAGGTATACGTCAGGTGTCTTGTTGTGTCAGTAGGGTGCATAGCATCCAGGCCAAGTTATTACTTACCAGGCCACATAAATAGGAAATACATAGATTTAATTTTGTATTTTAGCTAAAAAATTTGTGGCTCTCTAAATTTTATATAAAAATCTATTTTTTTTAATTATAAATTTTAGGAATATTATAAATTTTTTCTTCACATTAATAATAATATTATTTATTTTTTAATTTTTATATGTAAAATATTAACTTAAATGTATGATTATTGTAATTTTGAAAATAATAATTTTTGATATTTTTGACTGTTCAATTGAGTATCTTCAACTATCCAATTAATTATTTGATCGATAAAATTTTACAAGATAAAATATTAAAAAATATTATAAATTAGAATATTTGATAGGTACAATTTTATAAATTCAAGTATTAAATTGATCAACATAAAAAATTTAGAATATCACAAAATTTTTAGATAGAGCACGTGAATAAATTTATGTAGTTAACCAATATAAAATGTGAATTTTATACCCATATTTATTTAATTCTTTGTTAAAAATGTTTTGCATATATAGTAATTTTTAACTAATTTTTTTCACTTTTTAGATATATTGCTTTTTTTTGGTAGAAAAATTGGTCTAATTAAATTAAATTTTCATATTAAATTACTAAAAGAGTTATAAAAATTAAAAGATGATTGGGTTTTTTTTTTTACCTATATTCGACTTTCTCATTGTAAGAAAATAAATTTATTTGGGTTAGTGGAATATTATGTTTATTAGCAAAAGTGTACTAGATGTAACAATGGTCATATTTCTCATATTGGAATTTACTTTTTGAACATTGTGATTACAAGGACTTGTATAATTTTATTTTTAATTTAAATCATATTAGAATTATTCAACTAAATTATAAAAATTATTATACGTTATAATGACATATATTTTTTTAAAAATAGTGAATAATATATGAAATCAATATATTTAATATAGAAAAGGTGTAAATAAATTAATATAAATGATAAATCAAGAATTTTTATTATTAATAATAATTTATTTTTTAATGACATTTAAAAAAGAAAATAAATTTTAATGGTAGGCCTCCACATTTTTTTCAATCGAGTGACATTTCATGCTTGATGATTTTGACATATTCCAAAAAAAAAAAATTTAAAGTAATCACTAAAAAAAAGTAAAAGATCTTGAGAAGAAAATAATCCCACATGGGAAGATTATGACAAAAAGGTATTTAGATTGCTCTTACATCATGATCCTCATCTAACATCGTTAATTGCCATGTCGACATACAAATCCAACTAAAAAAAGAAAAAGTAAAACTATATACGTAGGGCATCACTCCTTTTTATTGAAAAATATTTAATTATCCTCCAATCTATTAAATTATCATATATGAAATTTCATTAAAATTTTAATTTTTTTCCTAATGGCAAAACTAAAACTAAAATTTTATTTATTTATTTATTAACAATTAAAAAAATGAAATTGAAACACTGTTTGACTGAATGACAATAAATTAATAAGGAAGAAATTTAATTTGATTTATGAAAAAAGAAATTCCGATTACTAAATATTAGTAATTCACTTTGTATTGTATAAATTATATTAATGGTTACTAAATTTTACACACAGTTTTCGATAACATCATATCGTTTAGAATTCTTTTACTTTCAGATTAATGAGATTTCAACCTCAAAATATATAAATATTCTTTAGGCTTTAATAACATTTCAACTACAAAATCTACATATTGTGGGAAGAGCCCAAAAAATCCTAGAATTTATAATGATAGGTAGTTTCCTTTTATCTTTCTTTCCATTTGTGCAAAAAAAAAAAAAAAAAAAAAAGAATAATTAATTTTTTTGTTTTTAATTATTTAATATCATAATGGTATTGGGATTATAACTTATTCCGAATGGGGCCCGCAAAAAAATGCTCCAATAATTATGTATTGGATATTGACGATCGAATCCACCAGAAATAATAATCACGGTAAAAATTAAATAATTACAGTAAATGTCAGATGGAAAATAAGGACACCGAGATTTACGTGGTTCACCCTTTAACTGTTATGCACTACGTCCACGGGACAAAAACTCCGAATAATTCTTCCATTAAAAGAATAGTAGGTACAAAAGAGATTACAAAAATAGTGACACTCTAAGTGTTTCCCAAAAACACCCTTAAAATTATAATCCTCACTATTTTCTCTCTTTCCCAATTTTAAGAACCCTTTCCTAAAATTCTTTACACTTAATTGTGTATTTCTAATCTTTTGTTTTTGTACGTTATTTTAGGGAAAACCTTCTCCTATAAATAGGAGAAGGGGATGCGTTAATCAATGCATCCACCGACTGCGCGCAATTAATGCATCCAACTGCGCGCAGCCTTCTTTGAACAAAAAAAAAAAAAAAAAAACGTGACTCTTTTTTTTTCTTTCTTCAAACTTGTGTGTGGGTCCCATATGTCGGAGGGACCCCATAACAATTCTCCCTCTCCTGACTACATGGTGGGACTCTCCATTCCTGTCGCTTTGACACACAATTCAAACTTCTCTTTCGGAACAACCTTTGTCAATATATCTACAGCATTTCTGTTTGTGTGAATTTTTCACAACTGAAATTGCTTCTCTTCAATGGAAGATCTAAGCCAATGATATCTTACATCAATGTGCTTCATTTGTGCATGATATATAGTATTTTCGCTCAAGTCTAATGCACTTTGACTATCATAATTAACTATATATTCTTCCTGCTGCACACCCAATTCTTGAAAGAATCGCTTTAACCAAAGCATTTCCTTTCCTACTTCTGTTGCTGCAACCTACTCTGCTTGGGTCGTTGATAATGAAACACATTTTTGTAATCTTGATTGCCATGAAATAACTCCCCCTGAGAATGTAAATAGGTATCCTGATGTATATTTTCTTTCATCAAGATCACCGGCCATATCTGCATCTGTATAACCCACAAGTGCAGGCTTTTCAACTCTAAAAGTTAAACATAACTTTGAAGTTCCTCTTACGTATCTAAAAATTCACTTCACTGCTTCCCAATGTGTCTTCCGGGGATTTGACAAAAATCGGCTCACAACGCCAACTGCATGAGCGATATCTGGTCTCGTACACACCATTGCGTACATCAAACTTCCGACCGCTGAAGAATATGGAACATTTGACATATCTCATTTTTCTTTCTTTGTTGATAGGTAGGATTTCTTACTCAACTTGAAGTAAGCGACAAGCGGAGTGCTAACTGGTTTAGCATTCTGCATATTGAACCTCTCTAGAACTCGTTCAATATATTTTTCCTGCGATAACCATAACCTGTAGGTCTTTCTGTCTCAGATAATCTCCATTCCGAGAATTTGTCTTGTTGAGCTCAAATTCTTCATGTCAAATGCTTTTGACAAATCACTCTTTAACTTGCTAATCATGTGTGCATCTGGTCCAACGATTAGCATATCATCAACATATAAGAGAAGGATGATAAATTTACCATCAGGGAATTCTAGACATATACACAAGGATCTGCATCTGTCCTTTTGTATCCTTGATTCACCATGAAAGAATCAAACTTTTTATGCCATTGTCGCAGCGCTTGTTTCAACCCGTACAAGCTCTTCTTCAAGCGACAAGCCATGTCCTCTTTTCCTTTGACCTTGAAACCTTTTGGTTGTTCCATATGGATTTCTTCTTCTAGATCCTCGTGCAAGAATGCAGTCTTTACATTAAGCTGCTCCAACTCAAGATTCAAATTGGCTACAAGACCTAGCACAACTCGAATAGAACTCATTTTCACAACTGGTGAAAAAATCTCATCAAAGTCGATGCCTTTCTTTTGAGTAAAGCCTTTGACGACCAATCGAGCTTTGTATCTCACTAGGTTGCCATCATCTTTCTTTAGTTTGTACACCCGTTTGTTCTTGAGTGTTCTCTTCCATTTTGGAAGTTTCACCAGCTCATACGTGTCATTCTTTTTCAAAGAATTCATCTCCTCTTGCATGGCCTTTGTCCAACAATCTTTGTCTTTGCAAGATTACACATCATAGAAGCTCTCTGGCTCCCCCTCATCAGTAATTAAAATGTAATTAGAACTAGGATACCTTGTAGATGGTTGGCGCTCTCTGGTTAACCTTCTTAATTGCAGTTTAACTCCTTCTGGTGTAATGGGGTTCCCTGGCTCCCCCTGCTCAACACCCTCTGCATCACTGTTATCATCTACAATTGTCTCTTGATCCCCCACGACTGGCTCTTCTTCTTCCCGTTCTGATTTTGGCATTCCTCCTCCTATGGCATCATCTATAGGAATGCTTTCTAGTGTAATATCAATAACACCATCACTTGTGGATTTTTCACAAGTTATATCTGCCACGATCTCATTCTCGTGGAATACTACGTCTAGGCTCCAGACAACTTTCTTTTTCACTGGGTCCCATAACCTATAGCCAAACTCTTCGTCTTTATAACCAACAAAAGTGGAAGGAACTGACTTGTCATCAAGCTTTGATCTCTGCTCCTTTGGAACATGCATCAATGCCTTACAGCCAAATACCCTCAGGTGAGAGTATGAAATATTTCTACCTATCCAGACCTTCTCCGGGATATCAAAATCCAAAGGTGCTGAAGGTAGTCGGTTGTTAGGTAGACAGCAGCATTGACAGCTTCTCCCCAAAATGGCTTAGGTAAGTTGGTCATTTTGAGCATGGATCTGACTCTCTCAACAATGGTGTGATTCATCCGTTCAGCAACGCCGTTGTGTTGAGGCGTACCAGAAACTGTCTTTTCATGTCTGATACCGTGCTGACTACAATAATCTCTAAACTCCTTAGAGATATACTCACCACCATAATCCGTGTGCAAACACTTCAATGTCACTCCATTCTCCCTTTCCACCATCGCATGAAATTGCTGAAAGTGCTTAAATACTTGATCTTTTGTGAGCAATAAATATATCCATGTTTTTCGTGAGAAATCATCAATGAAGGTTAGAAAATATCCACTTCCTCCAAGTGATTCTACCTCCATGGGACCACATACGTCAGAGTGTACCAACTCCAACTTGTTGTCTCTCCGTCTAAAGCTTTTCTGAAATGAGACACGATGTTGCTTCCCAAATAAACAATGATCACAATGGTTTATTTTACCTTTAGCTAATGATATGAGAGACTTCTTAGCTAACATATTCAACCTTTTCTCACTAACGTGCGCTAACCATCTATGCCACAAATTTGGTGAAGCATCATCTACAACTATATTCAGTTGACTTGCACATATTATTGCGTGTGTTTTATACAGTGAGCAACATAATTTTCCTCTCGTCATTACCAAAGACCCTTTGGTGAGTTTCTAATTACCGTCACCTGTATGATGGTGATAGCCTTCCTTGTCCAGTACACTCACAGACAACAGGTTCAATCGAACATCGGGAATATGTCTCACATTTTTAAGTGTTAATGTGCACCCGACACTTGTCTTTATGCAGATATCACCGATTCCCACCGCTTGCGAGACACTATCATTTCCCATTCTAATAGTGCCAAAATTTCTTGCTTTATAAGTGAAAAAGTATTCTCTTTTTGGAACACAGTGGTATGAAGCACCGGAGTCTACTATCCACTCGGTATCTACATCTCCAACATGACAACAATTTCCATCATGAGTGACTAAAGTCACCTCACCATCTTTTGCTGAGACTGTAGCAGATGTATTTCTGTAATTCTCCTGTCTTCGGTTTGGATTATCTTGTTTGAGTAAACGATAATTTCTTTTGAGATGACCCTCCTTACCGCATGGTAACACTTTCTCATCTCTTTGGACTTGGATCTACCACCTGACTTTTCATGCCTTGGACCTCTACTATTTCTCCGACCCCTATTCTCTGTGACAAGGGCTTGTGAACTAGTACTGACAACATCTCTTCTTTGTAGTTCTTCATTGAGTAGTCTATTCTTTACCATAGACATTGTTACCACACCATTAGGAGCCGAGTTTCTCAATGATACCACAAGAGTATCCCAACTATCCGATAGAGATCCCAATAGTAGGCATGCTTGCATCTCATCATCTAAGGACATACCGCTAATTGCTAACTCAGTTATGAATCCTTCAAAATCATTCAGGTGTTGTGTAATTGATCGTCCCTCTGACAGCTTCAAGTTCATGACTTTACGAATTATGAAAACTTTTTCTTGAGCATTCGTAGCTTCATACATATTTTCTAATTTCTTCCAGAGAACTTAGGGATCTTTTTAATTTCTCACGTGATTGTACAGGCTAACATTTATCCATTGGCGTATTGTACCCAATGTCTGCTTTTTTAATTTCTCCCACTGCCTTTGTTTCATTTCTTCTGGCTTTGCACTGTCACCTTCAATTGGATCGTACAGATCTTTGTAATTGAGGTAGTCCTCTATTCTGGATTTCCACATTGAATAATTCGAATCCGTCAATTTGATCATTACCCTGTCGTTAGCCCTGTCGAATTCTGTATCTGACAAAAATTTACTATTCACGAAAGTCACTATTCATGTGAATAGTAACTTTGTAGAAACTGACAGAATTTACCAACCAAAAGCTCTGATACCAGTTGTTGGGATTATAACAGATCCCGAGTGGGGTCCGCGGAAAAATGCTCCAATAATTACGTATTAGATATTGACGATCGAATCCACCAGAAATAATAATCACAGTAAAAATTAAATAATTACCGTAAATGCCAAATGGAAAATAAGGACACCGAGATTTACGTGGTTCACCCTTTAACTGTTATGAGCTATGTCCACGGAACAAAAACTCCGAATAATTCTTCCACTAAAAGAATAGTAGGTACAAAAGAGATTACAAAAATAGTGGCACTCTAAGTGTTTCTCAAAAATACTCCAAAATTATAATCCTCACTATTTTCTCTCTTTCCCAATTTTAGGAACCATTTCCTAAAATTCTTTACACTTAATTGTGTATTTCTGATCTTTTGTTTTTGTACGTTAGTTTAGGGAAAACCGGGATGCATTAATCAACGCATCCACCGACTGCGCGCAATTAATGCATCCAACTGCGCGCGGCCTTCTTTGAACAACTTTTTTTTTCTTTTTTCAAACTTGTGTATGGATCCCACATGTCGAAGGGACCCCACAACAAATGGAACACAATTAATTATTTAAACCCAATAGAAATTTAAAGACCGATTAATTAATTAATTAATTAATTATTTTTTTATTAATTTTTGCTTGACATATGAAAATCCTAAGAAAAGATGAAATATTGTTCTTCAATTCTCTAATCATTATAATGAATTATGTTTTTATTCAAAAAAAAAAGAAAAGAATTATGTTTAATTTATTACTGTTATCTAATTTCTAAAAAAACTTAAAACATTTTAATTAATTTACAATTGACAACGATCATTAATTTTCTAATTTTGTTTAAGCAGAATCATCAATTTCTTAATTGAATTGAATTGTAATGTACTTTAAATACAAATTTAAAATGAAATTAACAAATTTATTTTTGTTGTGCTGATGTAGCTTTTATGAAAGAAGTTTTAAAGTTTTAACTTTTACATAATATAATATAATAGTTATGACTAAAGTGTATCAAGAAATTGTTAATTATTATTATTTTTGTTTGATAAAGGAGTTTTTAATTAATTAATTAAAACCCTATTAAGTAATAAGTAACAACCTTTTATGCAAGATGATGAAGATGGACGATCATACACCTCATCTTACTATGACATTTAACTACTATGTTAACCGTGTATATATATAATATAATATTATTAATAATTAAATAAATCGTTAAATATATAACTCCCACATTGCCCTTTTGAAATAACATGTAACTGCCACCGCCATGACTGCCCACGACGGTCCACTATTTTATAGATTGAGTAATTAATATCATAATACTGAAATTGATGTTGCTAATAATTATATTTAGAAAAATAATTAATTATTAACTTAATGCAACACTTAATTCTTAAGAAAAGGCTTAAGCTTTTTTCCTTTAATTATTTTTATCTCAATCTCTTAATTTTCTTAATCTCTCATTATCAAGTGCTAAGAATGCAGACAAAGAAGAAGCACAAGTTCTAATTTTGACAAACACATTTCACTTTGCTATGTAATGAGATAAGAATATGGTCCCCAATACTCAACTTTGAAGTTCGATCACCTTTTCTTGGACTCACTCACATCTGAAATTCAACTTTATATTTATAAATAAATCAAAAAGAAAAATAAAAAAAAAAAAAAGAAAAAAAGAAAAGGACTTTAGAAATTTTTGTGGGTGGGGCCAAGGTGCTAAAATGGACACATTATCTAACTCATCTATTGTTATTCTGGGAATATATGAGAAGGAAATTGTGTATGGCCGGCTTTATTATAGCTCCCTATCAAGGGGACCAAAGTGGACCCGTTACCATATCGTGATTGACACGTGGAAATCGATGGTTGTCTAGACGGCTCTAATCAAAAGATTGCTTCTCTGTTTGTTTCTGTGAACTTGCTAGAAACTCAATTTTAGATTTATATAATACTATAATATAATTTATTTTAGAATTGTTTTTGGAAAAAGATTTTGCACGTAGAAATCAGTCAAATTATGAGAACTATGACTTGCTTACAAGTTCGAACTCAAGCCTTCCTAGATTTGAGATTGGTTTATTTAGTAAATTATTTTCGACTGGTTCACAAGTGACTTTACTTATTTAAACTCATATTTATATTAATAAAATATTATTTTTAAAAACATTTTTCAATAAATTTAAATCTTACACTCGTTTTTAACCAATTGAGATTAATAGATTGTGGGGATGTTTTTCAATTATTGTTATTAAAAATTAGTGGGTCCCTTATGTAAGGAAGGAAGTACTAAGAGAGCCTCTTGGTTAAAACTTAAACAAATTACAAATGGAATGATCTTAGCCATGGATGGGTCACTTTCAAACGATCTTATGAATGTTTATTATGTAGCCAAACAGTTTTCGGAATTTTATTGTTAATAAATTAATTATGGTTCACTAGAAAAAAGAAAACTGTTGGAAAAAAAATTATATGATATGTTGTCTGGGTGCATAGGCCATAGGGAGCGATTGACATGAGAATTTGGAGTCTTCGTGGCAGTCAATTCATCACTAAAAAACAATAAAATTCCCTTTTTTTTCTTTTTCAATTTTCATTTTTCTAAAGAAATTAATATTATAATGTACAATTATTCATTTTCATCTTTAATGAAATTAAAGTTAATGCTTTGTGCAACTTTATTTAATATTGTCTTATTTAACATGATAAATTAATCTCTTATTATTGTGATTAAGCTAGATAAAGAAAATTGAACCGAATTAAATAATTTATAAATTGAGTTAAACCGAATTAGTTCAATTCGATTTTTTAAAGATTTTTTGGTGTTATATAATTAAAATTAAACTTAAAATAAAAAAGGTTTAAAATTTTTTATATATTAAAAATTGAAATTAAATCGGTTTAGATCAATTCGATTTCATCAATTTATTTTGAATTTTTTTTGTATAAAATTTATTTGTATTTTAATAATTCTTAACTTAAAGTTGTAGCATGTTTTCATGCTTTTGTGATTTTATATACATACAATGAAGCAAAAAACACCCAAACGTAGGCCCATATTGGCCCAATAAGGCCCAACTTCAATTTAGGCCTATATAGTGTCCATTTTTGATTCATATGAATTTACATTAAATCGGAAAAGGATTGGAGGCTAATGAATCAACTTCAAGCAGTGAGTGTTTATTCATTCATCCCTCTTTGGTATTTTCAATGATTATTGCTTTCTCCTAGTGTTTCTGCTGGATTTGATCACGGTATCAAAGCAAAGTTCGATTTTTTTTTTTGCATTCTAGACTGCTATTTTTCATCAATTCTTCATTCCGTTTTAAAGTCTCATTTGGAAGCAGTTCAAGGGCAATTTTTCAACGATGGAGACAAATTTGACAGGACATTTGAGTTCTGTAATCCATGAAATTGGGGACCCTAATGCCAGCCATTCTAGTGGAGATCCTTTTCATCTCCAAAATTCTAGTAGTTCCGGTATGGTTATGGTTTCCCCACCTTTAAGTGGGAGTAATTACAGAACATGGAATAGGGCTACGCGAATTGCGTTGCGTGCTAAATGCAAATTAGGGTTTGTGAATATAAAACTAAAATTCCAGAAAAGGATTCTGAGAATTTTGAATGATGGAACTACAAATTGTGGGATGAACTTGCTGAAAGGTTTGGTGAGAGCAATGGACCAATGGTTTCTCAAATTTAAAGAAGTATTGCAATTGCCTCGCAATTAGTATTGACTCTGATGGGGGAGAAATTAGATCAAGACTTTGAAGCTGGTTGTTGGTTTTCCCACCGCCACTGTTGACTTCGCATACAGTGCTTGAAGCAAGTCAGTCAAGTAAACTGTATTATTAATGAGGACTTATTCATCTCATCAATTTGGGACCTTGGTTTTCCACGTTCTGCAATATCCCATCTCACACGCTTAGGAATGCAATCTATAATCTGTATAGATTTTGTTTTCCATCTTCTTATAGGCATCAACCTTTATCTTGCCAATGGCGCTCTGTTGCATTGTTACAGCACAGGAAACTTCACAACCAACAGTACATATGCCAAAAACCGAGCTCTCATCCTCTCTTCTCTGGCTTCAAACATCACGGCAAATGGAGGTTTCTACACCACTGCAGTAGGCCAAGGAACAGACAAAATTTATGGTCTTGTGCTTTGCAGATTTGACTTCTTATCAGAAGCTTGTTCCAAATGCCTTAATGGTGCAATTGAAGATATAACTGCAAACTGTCCTAAACAGAAAGAAGCAGTTGCATGGAGAGGGGATTCTTGTAAAATACAGTATGGAAATCGATTGTTTTTCGGGCAGCTGGAGCTAGAACCTACGGCAGCTGCCTATAATTCTAACAACTTCCCATCTAATATTAATATGGAAGAGTTTGATCAGACTTGGAGTAGTTTTGTTAAAGTTACAGCTACAGCTCCATTGAAGAAATTGATGCAACAGTTGTTGATAGTTTTTGGAGGTATTTATTAAAGTCATTTAGATTTTGTTGTACTCAAGAAGTAGTTGAACTACCTTGCTTTTAGGTAGGTTTGGTGAACAACCTTCCTTGACTTATGGAAGGTTGGTGAACAAACTTTAGACTAGCTCTACTATAAATGTTTACATTATACTGTAATGGAAAATATAAGAAGTGAATATTTGTTTCTTCACACTTACAAAATCTGCAGCTTTTTTCATTTTCTGCAGAATTTCCTTCTCTTCCTTAATTTTCTGCTCTTCTAAACCAACAAGTGGTATCAGAGCAACCTTGATCTCAAAGGGCTGTGTGTTTGAGTGAAAGTCATAGAGAAAGCCACCAAATAAACCAGAATTTGTGAAGTTTTTCTGTTTATTTGCTTTTCTGCAAATGGCTTCCAGCAGCATGTCTCTTTCACTACCTCATTTTAATGGGGAAAACTATCATGTTTGGTCTGTGAAGATGAGAGCTTATTTCAAGGGGCTTGGATTATGGCAGTATGTGGAGGAAAACAGAGTACCTCCACCTCTTAATCAAAATCCAACCCTTCAGCAGATTAGACAACATGAAGAAGAGGTTGCTAAGGCTCCAAAAGCTCTGTCCTATATCCATGCAGCTGTTGCAGATCCTATCTTCACCAAGATTATGACATGTGAGACAGCACATGAAGCTTGGGAGAAGTTAAAAATTGAGTATCATGTATCTGAAAAAACTAGACAGATGCAGATATTCAATTTAAGAAAAGAATTTGAAATGTTGAAAATTGTAAACCAAATTCGATTGTTGGGAGAAGAGTTAGAAGAGAAGAGAATTATGGAGAAAGTTATGGTGACTCTCCCTGAAAAATTTGAAGCCAAGATTTCTTCTCTTGAAGAAACTTGGGACATGTCACAAATATCCTTAAATGTGCTTTCAAATGCTCTACAAGCTGTAGAACAAAGAAAAGCCTATAGGGAAGAAGAAACCATTGGAGAGAAGGCCCTTGTTGTGACTCATAAAACAAAAATGCAAGAAGGAGGTTCAAGAGGCCAGCAAACTGACAGAAAACCAAAAATGAAGAAGAATTTCAGAAAAAATTGGAGGAAGGACAGATTTCCACCTTGTCCACATTGCAAAAAAACAAACCACACTGAGAACTACTGCTGGTTTAGACCTGGAGCTCAATGTAAGGTTTGTAAGCAATTTGGTCACACCGAGAAAGTTTGTTCTACAAACCAGAATCAACAAACACAAGCCCATCATGCACAAGTCACCGAAAATTCTGAAAAGTATGAAGAACAATTATTTGCTGCAAATGAAATTGAAGAATGTGGTGTCTCAATTGAAGCTAAAAAAGCATGGCTTGTTGATAGTGGCTGCACTAACCACATGACACCAAACTTGGTGAATTTCGATAGCTTGGATACAAACTATTCTTCAAAAGTCAGACTTGGAGATGGTAGGCTTGTTGATGTCAAAGGCAAAGGAGATGTGATTGTACAAACTCCTTCAGGTACAAAGCTTGTTTCCGATGTTCTTTACGTACCGGAACTAAATCAAAGCTTGTTTTCGGTTGGTCAATTGCTGGATAAGAATTACAGTTTGCTATTTAAAGATAAAACTTGTGAAATAAGTGATCCTTCTGGCTTAAAGTTATTTGCTGTCAAAATGAAACGGATAAGCTTTCTTCTAAATTTAAGAGACTTCGAAGAAGAATCTTGCTTGAGTCATAAAGAAGAATCTGATTTGTGGCATAAGAGACTTGGTCACACCAATCTCAATTCATTAAAATTGCTGCAATCCAAGAAGTTAGTTGCTGATTTGCCATCTATAGTTGAAGAAGACAGCAGAATATGTGAAATATGTCAATTAGGCAAACTCAGCCAAACACCATTTCCATCTGATCAAGCATGGAGAGCTTCTATGAAACTTGAATTAATACACACTGATGTGTGTGGCCCTATGAGTGTCTCATCTTACAATGGCAGCAAGTATTTTCTATTGTTTATTGATGACTACACCAGATTTTGCTGGATATATTTCCTCCAATTCAAATCTGAAGTTTTCAAAATGTTCTTGAAGTTTAAATCAATGGTAGAGAATCAAGTTGGCTCCCCAATCAAGATTTTAAGATCTGATAATGGGGCTGAATTTACATCCAATCAATTCAAGCAATATTTGCAAGAAGCAGACATTCACCATCAATTAACAATAGCTTACACACCTCAACAAAATGGTGTAAGTGAAAGAAAGAATCGATCTGTGATGAATATGGCGAGATGTCTCTTGTTTGAGAAAAATCTACCCAAAGTTCTTTGGGCTGAAGCTGTAAACACTGCTGTATATCTTCAAAATCGGCTTCCAACCAAAGCTATTGATGGAAAAACTCCTTTCGAAAGCTGGTTTGGAGTTAAACCATCAGTAGGTCATCTCAAAATCTTTGGAAGCATATGTTTTTCATTTATTCCAAATGCAAAAAGAGGGAAATTGGATCAACGAGCTGAAAAGGGAATTTTAGTAGGCTACAGCAGTGAATCCAAAGCTTATAGAATTTTGAATCCTGTTACTAAACAGGTGTATGTCAGCAGGAGTGTCAAATTTGATGAGAAAGGTGAATGGGATTGGAGTAAAATGGAACCAGAAAATTCTAAATCAGTTCTTGATTTTCAGCAAGAGCAAGAACTTCCAGTTGACAATGAAGAAGAATCAGATGAAGATGATTATGCAATTAGAGGGACTAGATCCCTAGATGAAATTTACAGCAGATGTAATGTTGTCTCACTTGAACCAACTCAGGTGGATGAAGCCTTAAAATTGCCTGAGTGGAGAGCTGCCATGGAGGAGGAGTTGAAGATGATTATGAAAAACGAAACATGGATTTTAGTTCCTAGACCATTGAATAAGCATGTAATTGGAACTAAATGGGTATTCAAATTGAAATTAAATTCTGATGGCTCCATCAATAAGCACAAAGCAAGATATATTGTTAAAGGCTACGCTCAACAGCAAGGGGCTGATTTTACAGAAACCTTTGCACCAGTTGCAAGATTTGACACTATTAGATTGATTTTGGCACTAGCAGCAAGTGAAGGTTGGTAAGTCTTTCAATTGGATGTGAAATCAGCTTTCTTAAATGGTTCTTTGAAGGAAGAAGTGTATATTGAGCAGCCTCAAGGTTTTAATGATGGAAGCAATAGAGTGTGTTTGTTGAAGAAAGCACTCTATGGTTTAAAACAAGCCCCTAGGGCCTGGTATGCCAAGATTGATCATTACTTGCTGAATTTGGGTTTTAAGCGAAGCTTGAATGAGGCAACACTTTACGTAACTCAACAAGGAAGTGATGTGCTTATCGTTTCTGTGTATGTTGACGATCTACTTGTCACAGGCAACAATTTACAATTAATTCAAGAATTCAGATTGAAGATGCAGCAGGTTTTTGAGATGAATGATCTTGGCTTAATGTGCTATTTCCTTGGGATTGAAATTGCTCAAGATGAGCAAGGGATTTTTATTTCACAAAAGAAATTTGCTTGGGAGCTGCTTAAAAGGTTTGAACTTAGCAAATGCAAACCAGTGAGTACACCTACAGCCCATGGAATAAAATTGCAAAAGGATGATGGTTCTCACTCTATAGATGCTTCAACTTATAGGAGCATGGTTGGTTCTTTGCTGTATTTATCTGTAACAAGACCAGATATCATGTTTGCAACAAATTTACTGTCGAGATTCATGAATTCTCCAACTGAAAACCATCTTATAGCAGCCAAACGAGTTTTGAGATATGTGCAAGGGACTGCTGAATTTGGTTTGTTTTATAGAAGATTAAATGGTGTGAAGTTATTGGGGTTCTCAGACAGTGATTGGGCTGGGTCATTGGATGATATGAAGAGCACTACTGGTTTTTGTTTTTCACTTGGTTCTGCTGTCATTTGCTGGGGAACAAGAAAGCAAGCTTCAGTCGCTCAATCAACTGCAGAGGCAGAGTATGTTGCAGCATCTGCTGCTGTAAATCAAGCTATTTGGTTGAGAAAGGTGTTGGTGGATCTGAATTTTCAGCAAGAAAATCCAACTAAAATACTTTGTGACAATAAATCAGCTGTTGCTATGGTTAAGAATCCAATTTTCCATGGAAAAACCAAGCATATAAAAATCAAGTACCATGCAATTCGTGAAGCTGAAAAGGAAAATGAAATTCAGATTGTTCATTGCAGTTCTGAAGACCAAACAGCAGATATTTTCACCAAGGCATTGCAAAAACCAAGATTTGAATTTCTTAGGAATAGACTTGGTGTTTGTCTCAACTCTTGCATCAAGGAGGAGTGTTAAAGTTACAGCTACATCTCCATTGAAGAAATTGATGCAAGTGTTGTTGATAGTTTTTGGAGGTATTTGTTAAAGTCATTTAGATTTTGTTGTAGTCAAGAAGTAGTTGAACTACCTTGCTTTTAGGTAGGTTTGGTGAACAACCTTCCTTGACTTATGGAAGGTTGGTGAACAAACTTTAGACTAGCTCTACTATAAATGTTTACATTATGCTGTAATGGAAAATATAAGAAGTGAATATTTATTTCTTCACACTTACAAAATCTGCAGCTTTTTTCATTTTCTGCAGAATTTCCTTCTCTTCCTTAATTTTCTGCTCTTCTAAACCAACAAGTTTGATGAACCGCCTAGCAGAAGTAGCTTCTATGGGCACTTCTAAGGTTAAGTATGCAGCAGGAGAAGCAGACTTAAGACCCTCCCGAAGAATATATGCAGTAATGCTGTGTACTCCTGATTTAACCAAGAGCAATTGCAGCTATTGTCTACGACAGGCAACAGGTTATTATCTTGACTGTTGCCATGGGAAGCTAGGTGGTTATGTAACAAAGCCTAGCTGTACATTCCGGTGGGAATCATATCCATTCAATAATTCTATTGCTAAAGCTTCAGCACCATCTCCTTCACCTATACTTATTAATATAAGAAGGAAAGGTAGCTATGCTTTAGAATTTAATTTATTTATTAATTCACTCAGTTTGTGTTAAGCATATTTGATTTTTTATTATTTTTTTACATTTCTGGTCTGGGCAGATTGTGGAGTGTACATATATGAATTTAAGGCTGGAAGGGCAAAAAATTGAAATCTTTTTTTTTCCTATGGAAATCTGAACAGTTACAAATTCAGTTTTTAGATTTCTAGGCAGTCGAGTTGCATTTTAATGCCTGAAATATTGGGTTTGAGAAGCAGGGGCGAGAAATAAAGCAACATGGGTCAAAGTCGGCTCAAGTCTATCTATAATTTTTGGGATATTGCTGTTCAGTTGCTGTGTTTATACAATATGGAGGAGGAAGAATATAAAAGAAGGTATTTATGTGATTAATGCTATTACAACAAATCAATCAACTGTATACTTTCTCTAACATCAAATGAAAAATTAATGTACTTCCGAGGAGAAAGAAAATAGCCAAGAGGTTCAATTCCTTGACCTTGCAAGAGTAACTGTTGGAGATGATCCGAGCAAAAATATTCAAGGACAGAAGCCAGTGAATTCCCGGGATTCCCTTTTGATCCGCTTAGATATCTTGTATAAAGCTACTCAGCATTTTTCTGAAGAAAATAAACTTGGACAAGGCGGGTTTGGTCCAGTCTACAAGGTAATCAATCATTCAAGCACCTAGCTAGCAATCACTGGCAGTGTTCTGTATACATCCAAGTGCTTGTTATCTACACCAATTGGAATTCCTATATATATCTATCTATTCATCTATATATATGTGTGTGTGTGTATGTGTGTGTGTGTGTGTATTGATAATAGAGATGCTTCCAGGGTATGTTAGAGGATGGCAAAGAAATTGCGGTAAAAAGGCTATCAAGAGCCTCTGGTCAAGGACTGCAGGAATTCATGAATGAAGTCATTTTAATTGCTAGATTGCAACACAGAAATCTTGTCAGACTCTTGGGATGCTGCCTGGAGAAAAATGAGAAGTTACTTGTCTACGAGTATATGCCCAACAAAAGTCTTGATTTCTTTCTTTTTGGTTAGACTCTTAGACTTGAAAAGAATCAAAACTACCTAGGTGGCTAGGTGGGGAGTCATAGAATAGGAGTAATTTGAATGTCATTTTGATCTTTCTCAGGTTCGAAGATGGATTTGCAACTTGATTGGCCAAGACGTCTTAGCATTATTAATGGAGTTGCCCGAGGTGTCTTGTATCTACATGAAGATTCTCGACTCAGAATTATTCACAGAGACCTCAAAACTAGGAATATTTTGCTCGACTACGACATGAATCCAAAGATATCAGACTTTGGATTGGCAAGGATTTTTGGTGAAAGTCAAACTGAGGCTAACACAAATAGAGTTGTAGGAACATAGTAAGTATGATTATCTGGCTGACACGCACCATTCATTAAATAAATTCTACATAAGTGCATTATACTAGATGTATGCATCCTTCTGTCCTATGCAATGGCAACTCTCTTAGAACTTTCTTTTAGGTCCACCAAATGATACCATAAACTTTTCTTCTTTACATTTCTCCTCTTCTTAAAGAACTAAAAGAGGTTTGGATCAGGTTTCACCTGTGCACAAATGTCTGTCAACAATCCAGCGTTGTTGAATATATGCGTGAAGAAAACTTAAAATGGGGTTATCCAAAACTTTTTGAGTCATAATGCAAGTCACTCTATTAAACTGAAAGGCATACTATTGCAGAGTCAGTAAGTAGAGAACTTCAGAATTGACCTCTAAACTTACACATTTGGAATGTACAGTGGATACATGGCGCCAGAGTATGCAATGGAAGGATTATTTTCTGTTAAATCTGATGTTTTCAGTTTTGGAGTCATCCTGCTAGAGATAATCAGTGGGAAAAAGAATAATCGTTTTCACATTTCTGAAGAGGGTGAAAGCCTCCTAACTTTTGTATGTATTTCGCGGTCATAGTTCATAGTTTTCAAACAGAAAACTCTAGCAAAGAATAGTCCAACTCTAATTCTGTCTTGGTGTATCATTTCAGGCGTGGAAGCAGTGGTCTAAAAATGAAGGGTTGGAGTTGATGGACCCATTCCTTATGGAGTCAAGTGTGGCGGAGGAGGTGCTGAAATGCATCCAAATTGGATTATTGTGCGTGCAAGAGGACCCAACAGACAGACCTACAATGTCATCTGTAGTTGTTATGTTGACAAGTGATGCAATGACGCTTCCTCTACCCACACAACCTGCATTTTCTGTAGGTCGAGTAGTTGCAAAATCAACTCCTCCTAATCAGAAATCAGCTTCTGTAAACCAAGTGTCTATTTCTCATTTGTCACCACGTTGATGGCAATTCTAGTGTAATTCGTTATGGTTCTTAGTAAGAAGTTAATAGTTATAATGAATTAGTGAGTATAATTTCTCAATTTCTGTTATTAAAAATTGGCTGGTCTCTTGCTCAAAACTCAAACAAATGGAATGATCTTAGCCATGGATGGGTCACTTTCAAACAATCTTATGAATAATTACTCAGTTTCTAATTAATCAACCCATTTTGTTCCGCTGTAGCCCGATACTTACCATGGCTGCAATGCAACAAAAAAGAAAGACAAATGTAAAAAATTGGAGAGACCGCCGTCCTTCACAAATTTCGAAATATATCTAAAAAACATTTAACAATTATACGTTTGAATTGGTAACTTTTTTTTTTTTTTTAAATTGGCTTTGCGTATACCGCTTCAAGCAATGAGCATTTATTGATCTTAATTTGTTTTCACATTCTGAAATATAATCATCCAATCCATGAGGTACAGTATAGGTTTTGTTCATATTATTTTCCATCTTCTTATAGGCTTCAACAACCTTGCCAATGCTCTGTTGAAATGTTACGACACAGGACACTTCACAACCAACAGTACATATGCCAAGAACAGAGCTCTCATCCTCTCTTCTCTAGCTTCAAACCTCACGGCAAATAGAGGTTTCTTCTACACAACTACCGTAGGCCAAGGCACAGACAAAATTTATGGTCAGGTTCTTTGCAGAGTTGACTCTTCATCAGAAGCTTGTTCCAAATGTGTCAATGTTGCAATTCAAGCAATAACTATATACTGTCCTAACCAAACAGAAGCAATCTTTTGGGCTGGGGATCCTTGCAAAATTCATTACGGAAATCGCT
The DNA here is from genome assembly GCF_041381405.1 of Jatropha curcas. Classification (NCBI taxonomy): domain Eukaryota; kingdom Viridiplantae; phylum Streptophyta; class Magnoliopsida; order Malpighiales; family Euphorbiaceae; genus Jatropha; species Jatropha curcas. The sequence continues at coordinate 3,194,045 of NC_143152.1, read as the reverse complement.
CATTTTTTGGACAGTTGGACATAAACGCCATCGATTATGACTTTGTTCCCGGTCCCGGTATTAACCTCATAGCTAACATTACTATGGAACAGTTTGATCAAATTTGGGGTGTATTGATGGAGGACTTGGCAACAGGAACTTCTGAGTCTATGGTTAAGTTTGGGACGGAAGAAGCGTCCATCGGACCATCTCAAAGAATATATGCACTAATGCAGTGTACTCCTGATATATCCAACAGCGATTGCAGCTACTGTCTACGAGTAGCAAGAAATTATTATTTCTCCTGTTGCCGTCGGATGCAAGGAGGTTATGTAATGTATCCTAGCTGTTTTATCCGATGGGATTTATATCCATTCTATGACTCTACTGCTAAATCTCCAATAGCACCATCTTCTCCACCTCCACTTAATATTTCTCCTCCCTTCATCAATGATATAGGAAAGAAAGGTAGCTAGGCTTTGGACTTTCAATTCTTTATTACTTCAATTTCGGTTTCTGTTAAGCATATCTATCTGATTTCTTAGTCTTTCTTTTGAATTTCTAGAGAAATATGAAAATTACAAATTCAGTTTTTAGATTTGCGAGTTGGGTTTTAATGCCTGAAATATTGTGGGTTTGAAGCGGAAGAGAAAAATAAAGCAACATGGGTCAAAGTCGGCTCAAGTCTATCTGCAATTTTTGGGATATTGCTGTTCAGTTGTTGTGCTTATACGTTATGGAGAAGGAAGAATACAAAAGAAGGTATTTATATGATGATTACTACTATTACAACAAATTAACCAATCAATTACATTGCTTATTTCTTTAATATCAATTGAAAATTAATTTACTTTAGATGAGAAAGAAAATAGTCAAGAGGTTCAATTACTTGACTTTGCAAGAGTAAATATTGGAGATGATCCGAGCAAAAATATTCATGGACAGAAACCAGTGAATTCCCGGGATTCCCTTTTGATCCCCTTAGGTGTCCTGCACATAGCTACTGAGCATTTTTCTGAAAAAAATAAACTTGGACAAGGCGGATTTGGTCCTGTCTACAAGGTAACCAATTATTCTAGCACACTGACCTTTCTATCTATCAATAACTGGAGGTGTTCTGTTAAACTCCAAGTGCTTGGTATCTACACCCATTGGAATTTCTTTGTATATTGCATAATTTGATAGATGCTTCCAGGGTACGGTAGAAGATGGCAAAGAAATTGCTGTAAAAAGGCTCTCAAGAGCCTCTAGTCAAGGACTGCAGGAATTCATGAATGAAGTCGTTTTAATTGCAAGATTGCAACACAGAAATCTTGTCAGACTCTTGGGATGCTGCCTGGAGAAAAATGAGAAGTTACTTGTCTACGAGTACATGCCCAACAAAAGTCTTGATTTTTTTCTCTTTGGTTAGACTCTCAGACTTGAAAAGAATAAAAAACTACCAAAGTGGGAAGGCGGAAAACATGACTAATTAATTTGAATTTCATTTTGATCTTTTACAGATACAAAGATGGATGTGCAACTTGATTGGCAAAGACGTCTTAGCATTATTAATGGAGTTGCCCGAGGTCTCTTGTACCTACACGAAGATTCTCGACTCAGAATTATTCACAGGGACCTCAAAACGAGCAATATTTTGCTCGACTACGACATGAATCCAAAGATATCAGACTTTGGATTGGCAAGGATTTTTGGTGAAAGTCAAAGTGAGGTTAATACAAATAGAGTCGTAGGAACATAGTACGTATATGATCACTCTTAAATCTCAATGTGAATCACTCTATAAACTATTGCAGAGTCAGTAAAGTTGAGAACTAGCAGGGAATTAACATCTAATCATATTTCGTTTTCTCAAACATTTGGAATATATAGCGGATACATGGCGCCAGAATATGCAATGGAAGGACTATTTTCTGTTAAATCTGATGTTTTCAGTTTCGGAGTCATCCTGCTAGAGATAATCAGTGGGAAAAAGAATAATCGCTTTCACGTTTCTGAAGAGGGCGAAAGCCTCCTAACTTTTGTATGTATAGTTATTAGTTTTTCAAACAGAAAATTCTAGCAAAGAATAGTCTAATTCTAACTCTGACTTGGTATATCATTTCAGGCGTGGAAGCTGTGGTCTAAAAATGAAGGGTTGGAGTTGATGGACCCTTTGGCTATGGAGTCAAGTGCGGCGGAGGAGGTGTTGAAATGCATACACATAGGATTATTGTGCGTGCAAGAGGACCCAGCAGACAGACCAACAATGTCTTCTGTAGTTGTTATGTTGGCAAGTGATGCAATAACGCTTCCTCTACCCACAGAACCTGCATTTTCTGTAGGTCGAGTAGTTGCAAAATCAACTCCCTTTGATCAGAAATCACCTTCTGCAAACCAAACATCTATTTCTCTTTTGTCACCACGTTGATGGTGCATGTGATTATTTTGTATTTTTCTATCAAAATGCATTATAATCAAGTCAAATAAAATGAACTAAACTTACAAAGTCTATTTAAAAAAAAAAAAAAAAAGAGAATAGAGATTTAGAAATTATCTAAAAAACATTTTAACAATATGTTAATTGATTGGATGTAATTCTTTCTATAGTCAGAGATTGTAACGGAGAGCCATTACTATTTTTAAAAAAGAATTGATTATTTCAAACTGAGGGAATTGCATATATATATATATATATATATATATATATATATATACATTTGATGGGAACTTATTAACTACTTTAGATATTTGGTTTTCATTTTTCTGATATAAAATTCTAAATTATGTTTATAATTTTGGCAGTTGAACCACTCAAATTGATCAAGTCAGGAAATGACTAAAATAAAGGGTAATTAGAAATTTAATTTCCTTAATTTCTTCGCATTTTCCACTAAAAGAAAAAGCATAATAGTCTCTCTATGTTCTTGTTTGTTAGAAGAACAATTTATTATTTTGAAAATTGTGAACATTGTAATTTTGAAAATAATAATTTTTGTATTTTTGACTGTTCAATTAAATACCTTCAATTATCCAATTAATTATTTAATCGATCTAATTTTATAAAATAAAATATTAAATATAAAAATATTATAAATTGAAATATTTGATAGGTACAATTTTATAAATTGAAGTATTAAATTGATCAACATAAAAAATTTAGAATATCACAAAATTTTTAGATAGAGTACGTGAATAAATTTATGTAGTTAACCAATATAAAATGTGAATTTTATACCCATCTTTATTTAATTCTTTGTTAAAAATGTTTTGCATATATAGTAATTTTTAACTAGTTTTTTTTCACTTTTTAGATATATTGCTTTTTTTGGTAGAAAAATTGGTCTAATTAAATTAAATTTTCATATTAAATTACTAAAAGAATTATAAAAATTAAAAGATGATTGGTTTTTTTTTTTACCTATATTCGACTTTCTCGTTGTAAGAAAATAAATTTATTTGGGTTAGTGGAATATTATGTTTATTAGCAAAAGTGTATTAGATGTAACAATGGTCATATTTCTCATATTGGAATTTACTTTTTGAACATTGTGATTACAAGGACTTATTTAATTTTATTTTTAATTTAAATCATATTACAATTATTCAACTAATTATAAAAATTATTATACGTTATAATTACATATATTTTTTAAAAATAGTGAATAATATATGAAAATACTATATTTAATATAGAAAAGGTGTAAATAAATTAATATAAATGATAAATCAAGAATTTTTTTTCATTTTTATTATTAATAATAATTTATTTTTTTAATGACATTTAAAAAAGAAAATAACTTTTAATGGTAGGCCTCAACATCTTTTTCAATCGAGTGACATTTCATACTTGCTGATTTTGACATATTCCAAAAAAAAAAAAAATATATATTGAAACTAATCACTAAAAAAGAGTATAAGATCTTGAGAAGAAAATAATCCCACATGGCAAGATCATGACAAAAAGGTGTTTAGATTGCTATTACAGCATGATAACATTTCAACTACAAAATCTACATATTGTGGGAAGAGCCCAAAAATTCCTAGAATTTATAATGGTAGGCAGTTTCCTTTTATCTTTCTTTCCATTTGTGCAAAAAAAAAAAAAAAAAAAAAAAAAAGAAGAAGGAATAATTAATGTTTTTGTTTTTAATTATTTATTATCATAATGGAACACAATTAATTATTTAAATTCAATAGAAATTTAAAGACTGATTAATTAATTAATTAATACTTTTTTTTATTAATTTTTGCTTGACATATGAAAATCCTAAGAAAAGATGAAATATTGTTCTTCAATGCTCTAATCATTATAATGAATTATGTTTTTATTAAAAAAAAAGAATTATGTTTAATTTATTACTGTTATCTAATTTCTAAAAAAACTTAAAATATTTTAATTAATTTACAATTGACAACGATCATTAACTTTCTAATTTTTTTAAGCAGAATCATCAATTTCTTAATTGAATTGAATTGTAATATAATTTAAATTCGAATTTAAAATGAAATTAAATAATTTATTTTTGTTGTGCTGATATAGCTTTTATAAAAGAAGTTTTAAAGTTTTAACTTTTACATAATATAATATAATAGATATGACTAAAGTGTATCAAGAAATTGTTAATTATTATTATTTTTGTTTGATAAAGGAATTTTTAATTAATTAATTAATTAATTAAAACCCTATTAAGTAATAAGTAACAACCTTTTATGCAAGATGATGAAGATGGACGATCATACACCTCATCTTACTATGACATTTAACTACTATGTTAACCGTGTATATATATAATATAATATTATTAATAATTAAATAAATCGTTAAATATATAACTCCCACATTGCCCTTTTGAAATAACATGTAACTGCCACCGCCATGACTGCCCACGACGGTCCACTATTTTATAGATTGAGTAATTAATATCACAATACAGAAATTGATGTTGCTAATAATTATATTTAGAAAAATAATTAATTATTAACTTAATGCAACACTTAATTCTTAAGAAAAGGCTTAAGCTTTTTTCCTTTAATTATTTTTATCTCAATCTCTTATTTTTCTTAATCTCTCATTATCAAGTGCTAAGAATGTAGACAAAGAAGAAGCATAAGTTCTAATTTTGACAAACACATTTTGCTATGTAATGAGATAAGAATATGGACCCCAGTACTCAACTTTGAAGATTTGGGTCACTCTTTTTTATTTCCCTATTCAATCACCTTTTCTTGGACTCACTCACATCTAAAATTCAACTATATATTGTCGAATAATTAAATTCTCATTTTTGAGCTCTTACATTTCTCTCTCTCTCTCTCTTCTCTCTGGTTGATCAAGAATCAAGATCACTTGTGGAGAAGAAAACCATAGCTTGTCATCGGACCTTGTGCCGCCTGTAAAATCCTTCGCCAGCCATGCATCGATAAATGTCATGTAGCTTCCTATTTTCCTCCAGGTGTTGAATCGCATAATTTCTCTGTCATTGATAGCCTCTTCGGACACAGCAATGTCGTCGAGTTCCTGCAGTTTTAGAGAGATGGGTTGAAGAAGAGCCATTCCATTCTTCGATTATAACCATCTCATTTTTTGCTTCGCCTGATTCTCGCTCTATAACTGACAAGCTCTGCTCAAACTGAAGTCTTCAATGGTTGAATTAGCACTGGTCGTGATGTGTCACTCTAGTCAGAAGCCTATCTCTTGTTATGCTCTAAGCTCCCTGTTGGTAGTCCACATTCAAGCAAGACCACGTCGTCTTCCGGCAAATCCAACTAATGAGATGCTAGTAACGCCGCCACATGACAAGATCCAATAGGAAAGGAAGGTCGCCGGGGTCGACGACAAGGAAGCGAGATTAACGCCGGATAGAGCTCCACTACACCGACTCGTCTTCATGGTGGGCCCATATTGAGACTTTCCTTTCTTTTTTTGTCGGTCAATCATAAAAAAAAAAGGAATGATGGAGAGCATCAACGCTTGACCTCGACACTATGTCCTGCTGTCTCGATTACACAACTGCAACGACTAGTCTTCCTTGCGGGCCCATTTTTTGAGAATCCGTTTCTTCTTTGTGTCGAGCAATTAAAAACAAAGGAAATACTGAATGATGGAGAGCATTAAAGCGTGACCTCCTCCCTATGTCCAGCTGTCTCACTGGTCCTTTGACTCAATTCAAATAAATATACTCCTCGAAAACACTCTTGCGCTATGCATGTTGAACTTCTTGCAATTGCATGAGCGCAATTATGTCACTCAGTACTCTCTCTTCTACCAACAAATCGAACCCAAAACAGTATTGATTCCTTACCACCTTCTGCTTCAGCCATGCAAATTGATACAAACGTACGCAGAAGTGATGGAGCATTTTTACTTAGCACCTCAGTTAAAGCGGCGAGCCCTAGTACTTAGGGCCGCCGAGAGCTATGACGTTCCTATGTTGGAACTGCCGAGGGATGGAGCAACCCTTGAGCAGTGAGTGCTCTAAAGGATCTTGTTCGTGCCAACAAGCCCATGTTCTGCTTCCTTATGGAGAAAAAAGTAGCTTCCTCTTACGTTAAAAGCTTAAGTTTGCAGTGTGGTTTTTCCTCTTCTTTTTCAGTTGATTGTCTAGGTCGAAGTGGTGGTTTAGCTGTTTTTTGGAATAACAATTTGAATGTTGATTTTTATTCCTACTCCCCAAATCACATTGATATGCAAATAACTTATGGACCGCATACTTGGCGAATGACGTGTGTATATGGGTTCCTTGAACATCATAGGAAGCCAGACACCTAGACTCTCCTTAAAACTCTAGCTGGTCAGCACAACCTTCCTTGGCATCTAATGGGCGATTTTAATAATCTACTTACAGATGATGAGAAGATAGGGGGGCCATCCTTATGAGCTACGTAATCTTGAGAGATTTCGAGAAGCGCTGGAGGTGTGTCGGGTCTCCGATCTTGGTATGGTAGGGTATCCGTTCACATGGCGGTCTGGTAGGGGACGTAACAAAATTGAGGAAAGATTGGACCGAATGGTGGTTTCAGATACATGGTCTTGTTTTTTCCCAAATGCTTCGATTCACAACTTAATTAGTGGCACATCGGACCATTCTCCATTATTGCTTTTATTGGGCACTGACCTAAGGACTAAAAGACAAGTTAGCTTCAAGTTTGAAAATGCATGGATTGGGGAGCCTAACCTTGATGAGACTGTTACTCATAATTGGGCCCGAGGAGCCCACGGTGATGTGATGGGTAAACTGCAAGCATGCAGAGCTGGGTTGCGAATTTGGGGACGTGAATTACGTAGCAAGTTCCTTAAAGAAATTAAATTGCTTAAAACCCGACTTAATGGCTTTCGAGTCCACCAGCATAGTGACAGTTCAGAGGAGTGCTTTTTAACACAAAAGCAACTTGGTGATTTGCTTCTTAAAGAAGAGCAGTATTGGAAACAGCGATCAAAAATATTTTGGCTTGCTCATGGGGACAAAAATACCAGGTACTTTCACTCCTCAACTTCCTCACATAAAAAATTAAACTATCTTCTAGGTATCCAGGACTAGAGAGGTGACTGGAAGGAAGAACCGAGGGATATGCATACTGTGTTTCTAGAATACTTCACTACACTATTTACGGCCACACCTGTTCAGTCTAGTCCTGTTCTTGAACATGTTAATTCTAGGGTCACTGAATCTGATAATGATAGTCTTATGGCCCCTTTTCTTGATGAGGGGTTTCGATCGGCGGTATTTCAAATGCACCCGGACAAGAGTTCTGGCCCTGATGGGTTCAATCCATGTTTCTTTCAGAAATTTTGGTCAGTTGTGGGTTCAGATGTTACTACTTGCTGTAAACGTGGATTGCACACGGCTCTTTTCCTAATCTGGTGAATGAGACCAATATTGTGCTCATCCCAAAAATTGATAAACCTGAATTTGTGACAGATCTGCGGCCAATTTCCCTATGTAATGTCTTATATAAGATTGTGGCAAAGGTTTTAGCTAATCGGATGAAGCATGTCCTGAGGAAAATTGTCTCCCCATGTCAGTCCACTTTTGTACCTGGGAGGCTAATTACGGACAATGTAATTCTTGCCTTTGAAATAATACATTCTATGAAAAACCGCGGGAGGAGTCAAGAACAAACAGCGGCTCTAAAGATTGATATTAGTAAGGCATATGATCGAGTTGACTGGTCCTATTTAGAAGCTATAATGAGAAGACTTGGGTTCTGTTCAGCGTTCATTCAGCTGATTATGATGTGTGTTACATCGGTCAGGTATCATGTACTTGTTAATGGTGAAAGGGTTGGTCTTATTACTCCATCTCGTGGGTTAAGACAAGGGTGCCCTCTATCTCCGTACTTGTTTCTGCTATGTTCTGAGGGGCTTTCGACTCTATTTATGCATGTAGAGGCAGTAGGGTCAATCCATGGGGGACTTGTCACCGAACCGAATACTCTTCTATGTTCCGTTCTCAGAGCAAAATATTTTCCTGGGGGGAATGTTTTGGATGCGCCCCTAGGGCATAATCCCAGCCTTATATGGAGAAGCATGGTCTCGGCTAAATCACTTCTCAAAAGAGGGTATAGATGGAGAATTGGCAACGATTCAAGCGTTAACATTTGGCATTACCCGTGGTTACCAAATGATAATGATTTGTACCCATGTAGCCCTGTTGTCCCTGGTTCTGAGAACATGTCAGTTGGAAATCTAAGGATGTTTAATGGTTGGAATGCGGATTTAATTACCGAACTGTTCCTTCCAGAGGAGGTGTCACAGGTTCTATCCATCCCGTTTATTCGGACTACCCATGCAGATACACTAATATGGAACTTCTCTACTTCAGGGGAATATCTTGTTAAATCAGGCTACAAACTTGTCCTGCCTAATTTTGTGGAACCTGAAGCAATTGCAACTTCGCCAATTTGGGCTAAATTATGGCAATTAGATTCCCCACCGAAGGTTAAGCATTGGCTGTGGTGAGCGTGTCGTAATATTCTACCAACGAAATCTATACTATTTGGCAAGCGGATTACAGAGGATGACCATTGCCCTTTTTGCGGCGAAATCGAGACAACAATGCACATGCTATTCCTTTATGAGAAAGCTCGACTGTGTTGGACATTAACAGGGATTCCGTTGGACGGATCAGCCACTAATTTTAGTGATACTCTATTGGGGTTTATTGATCGGTGCAGTGATGATCACTGCTTGTTATTCGGTGTGTTGTGCTACTTTATTTGGTTTGACAGAAACCGACGGGTTTGGCAACAAACTAATATTGCTCCCTACAACATTGTCATGGCAGCTACCAGCTTTCTTAGAGAATGGAAGAACGCGCAGATTGATCGAAGCAATTCCTCTGTACCGTCGACTTTAGTTCCGACATGGGCTCCTCCTCCTACTGGGGTTGTAAAGTGTAATGTTGATGCAGCTGTCCATATGACTGAGGGGACATATGGACAGTTCTTGGTAGCTTGCACAGGTCATTTTGCAGGGGTGCTAAAACCTCACATCGCAGAGGCCATCGGCCTTAGGGAGGTCTTATCTTGGCTGATCACGAGATCTATTGATAGGGTTCTGGTGGAAACAGATTGCTTGCGACTGTTTCAAGCTGTAACTACTGGTTTTGATTCTTATTTCGATTGGGCACCAGTGCTAGAAGAGATTAAAAAACTGCTTTCTCAAATATCATCTAGTGAATTGGTTTGGGTTAGGAGGTAAGGTAACAAGCCTGCACATGCTCTTGCTCGTATGGCATGTTTACATCCTTATTTCCGTCTATGGGACTCGACTCCCCAATATATTGCAAATCTTATTTTTCATGATTTAATATAAATATATGATCTTATTTACTTTCAAAAAAAAAAAATTCAACTATATATTTATAAATAAATCAAAAAGAAAAATCAAAAAAAAAAAAAAGAAAAAAAGAAAAAGGAAAAGGACTTTAGAAATTTTTGTGGGTAGGGCCAAGGTGCTAAAATGGACACATTATCTAACTCATCTATTGTTATTATGGGAATATATGAGAAGGAAATTGTGTATGGCCCGTTAAGCTCCCAATCAAGGGGACCAAAGTGGACCCGTTACCATATGGTGATTGACGCGTGGAAATCGATGGTTGTCTGGACGGCTCTAATCAAAAGATTGCTTCTCTGTTTGTTTCTGTGAACTTGCTAGAAACTCAATTTTAGATTTATATAATACTGGAATATAATTTATTTTAGAATTGTTTTTGGAAAAAGATTTTGCATGTAGAGATCAGTCAAATTACGAGAACTATGACTTGCTTACAAGTTCAAACTCAAGCCCTACTAGATTTGAGATTGGTTCGTTAAATTTATTTAACGAGTTATTTTCGATTAAGTTTCGATCAAATTTATTTTATATTGATAAAATATGTTTAAAATATTATTTTTAAAAATATTTTTCAATAAATTTAAATCTTACTCTCATTTTTAACCAATTGAGATTAATAAATTGTGGGGATGTTTTTCAATTATTGTTATTAAAAATTAGTGGGTCCCTTATGTAAGGAAGGAAGTACTAAGAGAGCCTCTTGGTTAAAACTTAAACAAATTACAAATGGAATGATCTTAGCCATGGATGGGTCGCTTTGAAACGATCTTATGAATGTTTATTATATAGCCAAACAGTTTTTGGAATTTTATTGTTAATAAATTAATTATGGTTCAATAGAAAAAAGGAAAAAAAATTTATATGATATGTTGTTGGCAGTCATTCTCCCTATTGACATGAGAATTTGGAGTCTTTTTGGCAGTCAATTCATCACTAAAAAAAAATAAAATTCCCTCTTTTTCTTTTTCAATTTTCATTTTTCTGAAGAAATTAATCTAATAATGTACAATTATGAATCTCTTCATTTTCATCTTTAATTTACTGTGCTTAAGCTAAATAAAGAAAATTGAACCGGATCAAATAATTTATAAATTGAGTTTAATTGAATTAGTCCAATTCAATTTTTTAAAGATTTTTTGATGTTATATAATAAAAATTAAACTTAAAATAAAAAATATTTAAAATTTTTTATATTAAAAATTGAAAAAAAAAATTAAATCGGTTCACTTCAATTGATTTCATCAATTTATTTGTATTTTAATAATTGTTAACTTAAAGTTGTAGCATGTTTTCATGCTTTTGTGATTTTATATACATACAATGAAGCAAAAAAACCCCAAACTTAGGCCCATATTGCCCCAATAAGGCCCAACTTCAAAATTTAAAGAAGTATTGCAATTGCCTCGAATTAGTATTGACTGTGATGGGGGAGAAATTAAACCAAGACTTTGAAGCTTCAAAATTTGAAGCTGGTTGACTTCGCGTACAGTGCTTGAAGCAAGTCAAGTAAACTGTATTATTAATGAGGACTTATTCATCTCAATTTGGGACCTTGGTTTTCCACGTTCTGCAATATCCCATCTCACAGGCTTAGGCATGCAATCTATAATCTGTATAGATTTTGTTTTCCATCTTCTCATAGGCATCAACCTTTATCTTGCCAATGCTCTGCGGATATGTTACGACACAGGAAACTTCACAACCAACAGTAAATATGCCAAGAACAGAGCTCTCATCCTCTCTTCTCTAGCTTCAAACCTCACGGCAAATGGAGGTTTCTTCAACACAACTACCGTAGGCCAAGGCACAGACAAAATTTATGGTCTTGTGCTTTGCAGAGTTGACTCTTCATCAGAAGCTTGTTCCAAATGTGTCAATGTTGCAATTCAAGAAATAACTACAAACTGTTCTAACCAAAAAGAAGCAATCATTTGGACTGGGGATCCTTGCAAAATACATTACGGAAATCGCCCATTTTTTGGACAGTTGGAGATGAACGCCATCGATGCTGGCTATAATACCGGTGAACTCGGATCTTACATTCCTATGGAACGGTTTGATCAAATTTGGGGTGTATTGACGGAGGACTTGGCAACAGAAACTTCTGAGTCTACGGTTAAGTTTGGGACGAAAGAAGCGTCCATCGGACCATTTCAAAGAATATATGCACTAATGCAGTGTACTCCTGATATATCCAACAGCAATTGCAGCTACTGTCTACGAGTAGCAAGAAATAATTATTTCTCCTGTTGCCGTGGGAAGCAAGGAGGTTATGTAATATATCCTAGCTGTTTTATCCGATGGGATTTATATCCATTCTATGACTCTACTGCTAAATCTCCAATAGTACCATCTTCTCCACCTCCACTTAATATTTCTCCTCCCTTCATCAATGATATAGGAAAGAAAGGTAGCTAGGCTTTCGACTTTCAATTCTTTATTACTTCAATTTCGGTTTCTGTTATCTATCTGATTTCTTAGTCTTTCTTTTGAATTTCTAGAGAAATATGAAAATTACAAATTCAGTTTTTAGATTTGCGAGTTGGGTTTTAATGCCTGAAATATTGTGGGTTTGAAGCAGAAGAGAAAAATAAAGCAACATGGGTCAAAGTCGGCTCAAGTCTATCTGCAATTTTTGGGATATTGCTGTTCAGTTGTTGTGCTTATACGTTATGGAGAAGGAAGAATACAAAAGAAGGTATTTATATGATGATTACTACTATTACAACAAATTAACCAATCAATTACATTGCTTATTTCTTTAATATCAATTGAAAATTAATTTGCTTTAGATGAGAAAGAAAATAGTCAAGAGGTTCAATTACTTGACTTTGCAAGAGTAAATATTGGAGATGATCCGAGCAAAAATATTCATGGACAGAAACCAGTGAATTCCCGGGATTCCCTTTTGATCCCCTTAGATGTCCTGCACATAGCTACTGAGCATTTTTCTGAAAAAAATAAACTTGGACAAGGCGGATTTGGTCCAGTCTACAAGGTAACCAATTATTCTAGCACACTGACCTATCTATCAATAACTGGAGGTGTTCTGTTAAACTCCAAGTGCTTGGTATCTACACCCATTGGAATTTCTATGTATATTGCATAATTTGATAGATGCTTCCAGGGTACGTTAGAAGATGGCAAAGAAATTGCTGTAAAAAGGCTCTCAAGAGCCTCTAGTCAAGGACTGCAGGAATTCATGAATGAAGTCGTTTTAATTGCAAGATTGCAACACAGAAATCTTGTCAGACTCTTGGGATGCTGCCTGGAGAAAAATGAGAAGTTACTTGTCTACGAGTACATGCCCAACAAAAGTCTTGATTTCTTTCTCTTTGGTTAGACTCTTCAGACTTGAAAAGAATCAAAAACTACCAAGGTGGGAAGGCAGAAAACATGACTAATTAATTTGAATTTCATTTTGATCTTTTACAGATACGAAGATGGATGTGCAACTTGATTGGCAAAGACGTCTTAGCATTATTAATGGAGTTGCCCGAGGTCTCTTGTACCTACACGAAGATTCTCGACTCAGAATTATTCACAGGGACCTCAAAACGAACAATATTTTGCTCGACTACGACATGAATCCAAAGATATCAGACTTTGGATTGGCAAGGATTTTTGGTGAAAGTCAAAGTGAGGCTAATACAAATAGAGTCGTAGGAACATAGTAAGTATATGATTGCTCTTAAATCTCAATGCAAATCACTCTATAAACTATTGCAGAGTCAGTAAAGTTGAGAACTAGCGGGGAATTAACATCTAATCATATTTCGTTTTCTCAAACATTTGGAATATATAGCGGATACATGGCGCCAGAATATGCAATGGAAGGACTATTTTCTGTTAAATCTGATGTTTTCGGTTTCGGAGTCATCCTGCTAGAGATAATCAGTGGGAAAAAGAATAATCGCTTTCACGTTTCTAAAGAGGGCGAAAGCCTCCTAACTTTTGTATGTATAGTTATTAGTTTTTCAAACAGAAAATTCTAGCAAAGAATAGTCTAGTTCTAACTCTGACTTCGTATATCATTTCAGGCGTGGAAGCTCTGGTATAAAAATGAAGGGTTGGAGTTGATGGACCCATTGGTTATGGAGTCAAGTGCGGCGGCGGAGGTGTTGAAATGCATACACATAGGATTATTGTGCGTGCAAGAGGACCCAGCAGACAGACCAACAATGTCTTCTGTAGTTGTTATGTTGGCAAGTGATGCAATAACGCTTCCTCTACCCACAGAACCTGCATTTTCTGTAGGTCGAGTAGTTGCAAAATCAACTCCCTCTGATCAGAAATCATCTTCTGTAAACCAAGCATCTATTTCTCTTTTGTCACCACGTTGATGGTGCATGTGATTATTTTGCATTTTTCTATCAAAATGCATTATAATTAAATCAAATAAAATAAACTAAACTTACAAAGTCTATTTAAAAATAAATAAATAAAAGAATAAAGATTTAGAAATTATCTAAAAAACATTTTAACAATCTGTTATTTGACTGGATGTAATTCTATCTATAGTCAGAGATTTGTAACGGAGAGCCATTACTATTTTTTAAAAAGAATTGATTATTTCAAACTGAGGGAATTGCATATATATATATATACATTTGATGGGAACTTATTAACTACTTTAGATATTTAGTTTTCATTTTTCTGATATAAAATTCTAAATTATGTTTATAATTTTGGTAGTTGAACCATCCAAATTGATCAAGTCAGGAAATGACTAAAATAAAGGGTAATTAGGAATTTAATTTCCTTAATTTCTTCTCATTTTCCATTAAAAGAAAAAGCATAATAGTCTCTCTATGTTCTTGTTTGTTAGAAGAACAATTTATTATTTTGATTTATTTTAATTTTATGAAAGAATATTTGTTATTTCTTGTATTTATATTCTAATACTAAATCTGGTCCCATCTTGTATTGTCAATTATTAAATAATTAAACATTAATGGCCAGCAAGTGCCAATGAAGTTTTAGTTTAAGACTCTTATTCACGGTTTATTCGTTCACATATAATGAAATAAATTTATTTATTTGAGTTAAAAAAATTATTTATCTGAATTTATAAGCTAAATTTTATCTTAATAGAAAATTTTATTTTTGAAGTTGATTCAATAAGTTAGATAACTTATTAAATGAAAAAATATAACTATACAATTACAAAATAATACTATATACCGCGGCTTTAAAAATTCAACCATCAACTTTGATATTACTTTTTAATATTCAGTTTATTAAATTGTTGATTCAGATTTAATATTGAAAATTCAACCTAAACAAATCAATATTTAATAGTCAAAAGAGAAGATATTTGAAAAAAAAAAAAAGAAAAAAAGATTGCAGCCTAGCATTGTACATAACATATCCTGTTAAGGAAAAAAGAAAAAAAAAGACCAATAAGTCAAATATTCCTTTGATAATTATGCATAGGATCCTCTTCTTCCAACAGCTAGCTTCTACTTGTAGGGGCAAGTTTTAAATAAAAATTATGTAAACATTAAAATAACTCGAATATTTTTTTCCCGTTTAAATAACATATTTCCTAATTCATTGTGCTAGCTAAGTATAATCTTGCTCACGTTGTGTTAGACTTATAAAAAAGTAGTTCTCAACGGAAATTTTCTCTATTTATAAGATTCGAGTCGTTCACCTCTTACTTAAATTTTTTTTTTCCACTCAGATAACTCCGTCGGTAAATAACTCAGAATATTTTATATACAAACAATATAATATTTCATAATATGAATTTTTTAATATTTTTAAATACAATTAAATATAAGAAAAAATTATCCTCCCTAATAAGTTAACTAATCCTATTAGATTAGTAGCTTTGTTGCTTTACTGTTGGCACTTTGCAATTTGCATGCACGAGCTTCAATGGATGCAGGGAATAGGATGCTTCTGTTGAGGGAAAAATGAAAAATATAATAATAAAAAAGAAAAGAAGAATCTCAGTCTCAGCTTTCTTTTTGTTTTCAAAATGCACGAAAAGAAACATTATCTTCTTGTTATTATAACAGAGTCTTACTTTTCTTTTCTTAATCATATAAACCTTGACCTTATTCTTCTTGCTGTTACAGCTAGGGTTTCTGTAGTGTAAATGCTGCAATGCATTTCATATTTGAGAGTAGTTAACCTTTTTATATAGTGATTAATTGTCTTGAACTAAAGGTAAATCCAAAATAATAAATAAATTTTTCCATTTTTTTTTAACCAACCCAGTATCTGGCATAGCCGAGACCTCCTAACCCAATTTTTTCCATTCACAACGCCAGGATTTGATTCATGAACGTTGCTTAACGGATCCAATGCCTCGCTTAGAGGATCTAACGCCTCATCCCACTAGACCAACTGACAGTTAGTAAATTTTTTTCGTTTTTATCTTTTGTATATGATCAATAGTGATTAATTCAATTTCTCAATGATTTATTGTAACTTAGAAAAATTAAGGATAATATAGTCTATTCACTTAATAATTTATTGTAATTTAGACAACTTGAATGATATTTTAAGGAATGTGAAATACCCAAATGTGATAAGTATTTAGAAAATTATTGTCAAGGAAATTATTTGTCTAGACCGAGTTTATAACCACGCTAATAGACCAAACCAATGACAGTAAAGATTCTTTAAAAAGTATTCCGACTTTTTTTTTCAGTGGATAGTCAGAAATACCCTCATTTCAATAAAAAAAACTTTATTATCATTGGTTTGTATGAATAGGGCTATGGACACTATCTAGGTAAAACATTTCCTAAATCAAATATCTAAACAACAACAATCTTCTCTCTTAGAAAATTTTCCTAAGGAACAAAATGCTTAACATATAAGAGCATATATTAAGAGTGGGTTAATATTTACAATGTCAAAACCTAAGTGGTAAAATCTATATTCTATTTTAGCTATTTTACTTATTTATACTTAGTTTTATTTTATTTATTTCATTTACTTAACATTTACTTAATTACTTAATACTTTATTACTTATTTATTACTTAATATACTTAATACTTTATAATATGGAAATGTAGTCATTTCCTCTGCATTGACCCGACTTGAACCTTCTTGGATTACATCTAGGCAAATAGAAGCGGGGCGACGAACAATAATCACAAAATGCACGTCGCGGTGGAAAAATATGGATAAGTAGTTAATATTTACAATGTCAAAACCTAACTCCAAAGGAAAAGCAAGGAACAACCATTGACTAGAGCTAAGTCATTGGATGCCAATATTATGCTTGGTTTAATTAATAATAGGTGCATTACAACAAAGTATAATTGCAAATTCAAATAATCATATGGTCATCTTTTACTTTTATAATTATACATTATGCATTATTATATTGATCACATCTTAGTCATTAGTTAAAGATAAGCAATTTATGTTGGAAAAAGGATTAACAAGATTTCTTATGGTTTAAAGGCATGGTAGAAACCAATTAGCTATAGCTTATAAATTCAAATACTTTGCATATCATATATTATGCTCCTTCTATTCCACTTTAATAGCAACGAATAGACATTTTAACTTATTCCATTTTAAGTGCTCATTTAAGATTTTGAGAGTATATTAATTTTTTTTTATTTTTGTCCTTATTTATTAGGTGTTTTGTAATAAAATTTAATGGGAAACTTTTAATTTTAAGAAGGACAATTTAGACATTTCACCATATATTTTTTAAAAAATCAATGTATTCCAATTATTTTCTCAATTATTGTAAAAAAATTAAATGTTGCGATAAAAGTGGAACGGAAAGTATTTGTTTATCCTTAAAGGAATTCTTATATATAATTTGCTAAAAATACAATAAAAAATTTGATTATTAGTGATTTTGAATAGTCATTATTATTACTAATTTTTGTTAAAAAAAGTATGTTTTTTTAATTTTTTTTTATAAAAAATTGGGTCTAATTGGCGGAAAAAAAAAATTCATGGTATAAATTTAGCCAAAAAACATCTAACTAATTTAAAATGAATATTTGATTTAATATAAAAACTTTCACTTTAAATTCTTATCAATGTTATAAATTATTTATTATTTAACAATTATAGATTTATAAAAATTGAGGTTTTGGATGCTCTCCTGACAATAGAGAAGTTCCCCCATTTTAGGTGGAGCTAAGTGGTCAAAGGTTGACTGTCCAAATATCACGAAACAAATTCTCAGTAATATTTTATATTTAATTTAATAATATTTTTCTGCCATAAAAAGCTAGCATTAACACGAGGGGCTATGGTTTTCATTGGCTGTATCCTTGTGTACAGATCATTAGGTGTGACGCAATTCAATGCCTTTTGGCTTATTTTCAATTTTGAGTGGGATACAATAGGCAAAGCAAAAGTAATTGCAGAAAGGAAAAAAAAAAAAAGCAAATTTCTTAAAATTCATTTTAATTTTATAATTGCCCATTGTATCAATATTAATTAAATTCAAATCATATTTAAATTAAGTTAATAAAATATTTTACTTATTTTTTTTACAAAATTTTTAAAATTAAGTAAACTATTCATTTTGTCCATTTTTGTATATCGTTTAAAATTTTTAGATAGTTCTTAAATAAGCATTTAATTATCTAGATTATACTAGTAATTGGACAATTTCAATTAATTTGTAAAATATTATTTTAGTCATTTTGTTTTGTTAAACTTAAAATATTTTCAAATTTTTTTCATTTTGTTTTGTTAAACTTAAAATATTTTCAAATTTTTTTATTTCATTTTAAAACAGTTAGTTTTGAAAATATAAATAAATGCAATTATTTTTAAAACTCTTACTTACTACCCTTTTGAAAATTTGAAATTCAATGTGAAAATTCATAAAAAGGGTGTGGTGTTCCTTTCATGTCCCTATCTCATAATTTCCTCAACTAAAATTTCCGAACTCAATCTTGGCACCACACCAAATGGTCCAAAGTTTCCGACACCAACCACTCCCTCATTGGCTTACGTGTCATTATTCAATTGGATCCTGACATGCACTTCCAGTGAATGGTCCCTTATCTAAAGCTGCTTCGCCTGAACACCAAAAACGGAAAATTAAATTAAAAATTGGAAACTGCGAGAAAAAAAGGAAAAAGAAAAGAAAAGAAAAGAAAAGGAAAAATTAAAAAGCACACAAAATCATTTCTGATTTCTCTCTCTCACAAGTCGCAAACTGTATTCCATTTCACACTCACGTACACTTGCTCTCATAAGTAACTTCAACTTGCTCTGTCTTTCCAGTGATTCTCTTTCTCAGTATCTCAAAGTCAAATTCTTTTCCAGGCCACATTGCCTCTCCAGTCTCAAATCCGCCATATCTTTCTTCTTTGGTCTCTCACCATTTCTGGTAATTTCTTTTTATACATCTTATCTTGTTAAATATTTGCTTTCCAGTCTGTATTTGTGTTTGTTTCTCCGGGAAAATTATTTTCAGGATAAAGAAAACTTAACTTGAAAGTCGTTTCTTGTCTTTCCTGGAAAATATTTGGCTTTTAGGAACACAAAAAATATCTCACTTAAATCATAAGAACCCCGTTCATTTTTCATGAGTTGGTTCTAATCTCTGTAGTTTATGTTTATGGATTGTTTCTTTTAGATTTACCAGCTATTCAAAGTCCTGGCTTTTGCAGCAGTTGTTACAGTGCCCTTCTTTTATATATATATATATATAAATTTTTAAAATTTTGACGTTTTTCATCAGTATCATTGTCTAGAAATTAATTTATTCAATTCCTGAAAGTGATTGATGTAGTAAGGACTAGAAATTCATTGGCCTAATATTGGGTCCCATGTGTGCCTAAAAAAGTTTCGATTTTTATCACAACCCAATTTTTTCTTTTTTGCTTTGCCTCCATTAAAAAAAATATATATGAACTATTTTTCCTTGTTCTCTTTCTGTACAGGTCATCTAAGCCATCCAGTTTCCCAATTTTATTACTTAAATATTCATCAATCTTGTTTGCCTGGTCAAAAATATTAGATGCCCACATGCCTGTTTTGTTCACTGACCCAATAGGAAAGATATGATACTTTGGCTATGGTCAAGGCGGCACTCAACGCCGGATTCTTGAATTTCTGGCTTCTTCACTTCCACTTTCAGGTACCAAACTCTGAATAGGTTTCCAATCTGTTTCGTTGTCATTGTTTTCTGCTTGTTCCATCATTAGCCCTTGAAATTCTGTGATCTGGGCAAGATTTTTCCTTATAAACTTTGAAATGTGATACATTAGCCTTGAATTTTAGTCGGTCGTTGACCAAACCTTTGAAAGGTTCCCTTTCTTGAGTTGAATCTCTTATTTTACGAGTCACATTATTTTCAATCTTAAAAATCTAGATATTTACCTGCGTTTTTCCCTTGAGTTTTGCCTCATAATGTGCAATTTGAAGTTCTTCCTGATTAATTTAGTGGCTTTGTAAGCTTCTTGTTTTGTTGCATTTCTAAGGATATTAAGTATGCTTAAACACGACAGATTCTCCCATGTTTCACCTCTTCTGCAATTTATCTCTATTTGGTGCTTTCTATTTCATGTGGTCCACTCACAAATTTCTTTAGGTTCAAAACTTTCTGTAGAGGAAAATGATTCATGGGTTTCTCCTAATGGTAATTTTGCTATTGGATTCTTTAACTCTTCTGATCAGCCAAATCAGTATAGTGTAGGGATTCGTTTCAATTCTAAATCTATTCCTGTTAGTAAACAAATTGTGGTTTGGGTTGCTGGAGCTGATGTTACAGTTGGTAACAAGTCCTATTTCCAGCTTTTAAAAAGTGGGGAACTGGTTTTGGTTGATTCTTTGAAGGGAGTCACTGTATGGAGTAGTAAAACTGGCCAATCAGTTGTTTCAGCTCTTCTTCGTGACGATGGCAATCTTGTTTTACTGGATGCAGCGGGAGATGTTATTTGGCAAAGCTTTGACAATCCAACTGATACACTTCTTCCCGGCCAGAATTTATCTGTTTATAAAAGACTTAGAGCTGCAAGCAAAAATTCTGTGTCAAGTTATTATAGTCTTTACATGAATGCTTCAGGGCAGTTACAGCTAAGATGGGAAAGTAATGTCATGTATTGGAATAGTGAAAATCCGTCTGCTTTGAACCTCAGTGCTGTTATTACATCTAACGGAGTTCTGCAACTTGTGAACCAGACTTCGGAACCCATTTGGTCTGTCTATGGAGAAGATCATAATGACACTGTAGATTTTCGGTTACTAAGGCTAGATGTTGATGGTAATCTGCGGATGTACTCATGGATTGATGCTTTGAAATCTTGGAGATCAGTTTGGCAAGCTGTTGAGAATCAGTGCAATGTGTTTGCAACCTGTGGCCAACATGGCGTCTGTGCTTTCAATGCATCAGGTTCAGCTGTATGCCGATGCCCATTTAAGATAAAAGCTGATCCTAACTCAAAATGCTTCGCACTAGATTGCACCAAGGGTTCTAATGTGGAAGAATATAACAATACATTTCTTTATGAGATTTATCCACCAAGTGATTCTGTTGTCCTAACTAGTTTGCAGCAATGCAAGACCTTGTGTATGAGGAATCCGATTTGTACGGCCGCAACCTTCACAAATGATGGAACTGCTCAATGCCGGATGAAAACCACCCCTTACTTCTCTGGGTATTCAGGCCCCTCTTTAAGTTCAATATCTTTTATTAAGTCATGTAATGACCCATTAGCTGTTAATCCCAACGTTGTCACATCTTCTTCAGCGCAATCTCCAGCTAAGCCCTCTTATGGATTTTGCATTCCTTGTCTAATAGGAGCTGCCTCAGGTACATTTGTTCTATTTGCTGTGGTTCAGTTAGTGCTTGGCTGCTACTTCTATAGAAAAAGAAATTTGATTTGGAAGAAGGCTGCCTTAGCCTACATGAGCAGCAACTCAAAGGGTGTAATGATGCTGTCCTTTGCTGAAATAAAGGACATCACAGGAAATTTCAAACATCAAATTGGGCCAAAGATGTATAGAGGTGTGCTTCCAAACCAACAGCTAGTTGCAATTAAGGACTTGGAAACAACAATAGAAGAAAGAAAGTTCCGGGTTGCTGTTTCGAAAATAGGAAGCATACATCACAAAAACTTAGTGAAGCTTAATGGCTATTGTTGTGAGTTAGGTCAGCGAATTTTGGTGTATGAGTATGTCAAACATGGTTCTATGGATAAATATTTAGAAGATGATGAGTTGAGTAAGAGATTGACCTGGAGAAGAAGGATTGACATATGTTTAGGTGTGGCAAGAGCTATTTCTTATTTACACACAGGATGCAGGGAGTTTATAAGCCATGGAAATTTGAAATGTGAAACTGTATTATTGGATAAAAATTTTGAAGCCAAGCTGAGTGAATTTGGGTTGGGGATGGTTCATTCTGGGGCAACAAGTGTTCGAGAGAAAGATGTGGAGGATTTTGGCAAGATGGTGTTGATATTAGTAACCGGCTGCTGCAGAGTCGAGGATGTTTGTGAGTGGACTTATAAGGAATGGATTGAGGGGCACCCGGAAAGGACAGTAGATAAAAGAATTGGTGATGAGGTTGATGTACAGGAGCTGGAGCGAGCATTTAGAATTGCATATTGGTGCCTTCAAACAGACAAACGAATGAGACCCTCGATGAACGAGGTAGTGAAAGTATTAGAAGGTACATTGACAGTGGATCCCCCACCGCCTCCTTTTGCTGGCCAGAGGTCAGGAGCAGAAGAATCATTATAGTCAGGCTCAGAATTATAGGTTCATTTAAATTGTGATGAAACTAATCTTTTTTTGTTTTCTCCATTTCAATTCTGTATAGTAGGACTAACTATCCATGGCAGTGACAATCTGAAACCAATTTAAAGGCATGCCATTTTTTTTCCCCAGATGGGGGCAAGATTGTAGAGTAGTTTGAGAAGATAGTTCCAATGAGATATTCCTAAACTGAAATGTTCAGCATCTACTGCATTGTTTTTTTACTGCAGAAGTTTATATTGGGTCCATTTTTTGCTTTCTCATTCATTATGTTATCCAATATAAACATAATTTCTCTAATTTTCTCTGCTGTGGACCCTCGTTTTATTTTTTCTTTAATTAGTAATATTTTTGTAATTCTTGATGATAATTATGCATGCATGTTACTATAAGTTTAAAGTGAAATCAGGATAGCTGAGATGGAGGAAGCAGTAGGGGAGCTTCTTGTATGGCAAATGTACTTGCCAAATTCAGGAAATTATGCTGGAATGGCCAGTTGCAGAAAAGAACTGGAGGTGAATGGAAATTTTTTTAAGGGAAAGTGAGTTATCAGAAATTGACCAATACTTGATCTCGTGGCCAAAATTTTTTTGTCCCGTTTAACTTCGGATGGTTCTGTGAACTCTAGGCCTAGGCCCATGAGTATGTGGTATAGGCTATCCAGTAAATAGTTTTTTCATGGATAATGAGCCTTAGTGGCCTTTGGTTTCTACTCTATGGACCAAAAGCAGAGAAAACATAGTAAAGCAGATGTTAGTTTTTTGCTAACTCTAATGCATAAGATTGCCTCTAAATTTTGTATTCTTATTGTCATGGCATTCTAAAGTTTTCGAGAGACTCCTCTGAATGAAAGTTGTAATTTTTATTATAAATAAGTCTTTAGTCGATTAGGTTGTGGTATGGTTAGTTTTTTTACTTATATAAGGAGTGAGATGAGCAGTGGTAGGTCTCAATTTCGAATTCTTTTGGCCACCGTTATTTTCACCAATTTGATGAGTCATGGAGAAAGCTACCCTGTTGTGTAGAGAAAACAATAGAGGATAAGATTACCAAAAATGCAAAACTAACATAAAATAAATGAATTATTTAACTTGTGCCATCTCCTTTGATTAATGTTGACCGATTAGTTTAGCTTTATGTCTGAAAAATTCCCGTGATATTAATTTAAGTTAAAACTTATACGCTTAATCATTAGAAAAAAGTTTGAATTTTTGAATTTATTTTTAAATTTGGCTAATATTTTTAATTTTGCCAATCAATACTCTGTATTTAATTTTTATTGTCAATTCTGACCTTTATCTAGAATCCGACCGGGTGTAGTCGAGTGATGCAGCTCCAGGAGCGAAAAAAACCTATTTGGTAGACCTTGGGATTATTGACGGTGCGAGATGCTCACCGAGAATCCATGGAGAGTCCATTAATTGTAAATCCATAGCGAAATTTTTCAGACTTTAGTAAGATAAGAAGAAAGTTGTCTCTACAATGTAATTTTCCAATTTAAATATTTTAAAAGCAAAGATGAACAGTGAAAGAATAGCCATAAGAATGTGAATTAATATGATGTGGAGCCAACTAACGAATTCTGGACAAAGGGTATAATTAACAAAGAAAAATAAGTATGAGGTACTAAAAATATTGACCGAAGACGTTAAAGGTGAATCCTTCTTGTAGTGACTTAGCCTAACTTTTACATATAACGCCTATGCTGGCCTGGCCTGTGCATATAATTTGGAAATCATTCCATCACTTTTTAAAATATTATTTCTAAAAGTTTGCATAAATTAATTTCCTTCCTGAAAAAGGGACCAATCTTATCAAGATTTGGTAGAGTTTTTGAATAATTTTGGTATTCTAGTGGTGGCAGTTGCTGCTGCTGCTGTAACATTATTTTGGACTTACTCATTGTATGCATAAATTTTCAAGATTTCAACTACTTATTAAATGGGTATCTTGGAATGTTTCTGTTGCTTTCTTCTTGCAAAAGTCCTCCAAGTTTCCAAAGTACTATTGCCTACTTTTCCCACTTTCTTAACACTTTCCTCAATTTTCATATTTAAAGAATTTAGAGATATTATATTTATTTATTACATATATTGAGTGAATAAATTTTCTATTATAAAATATGAATAAAAATTATTATTTTTCTATTTTTTCTCACAATTATACACTTTCAATATTAGTTTTCCGCATAAAGTAAAAAATACCAATAAAGTTGGTTGATTTTTTTTATATTTATTCATCCCATTTCAATTTCACCTGCTTTATAAAAACTAAATAAAATATTCAGTCACTAAGATACACCAAACTTTTTTTGCCATTTAAATAAACAGCAATATCAAAAATTCATATATGCATGTGCTATTCAAGTTCTAACATCTCAAAAATGGCACCTTCAAATACAAGAAAAGCAAGATCAAGATTCAAGAAGCAAGAACAAGAAGTTGTTTCAAGAATTAGCAAAGACATTACACCAATGGATCTGCCTTGTTCTTGGAACTCCGAAGATGTCCAAGAAGATGGTGAAAAGGGTTCTTCCTGTTCTACACCAAAGGCTCAAAGATTCAAAATACCAAAGGTGTTGCCATGTCCACCTGCTCCAATGAAAAGAAGGGTATACCCTCCTAAGTGCTCTTCTAATAATAAGAAATCATCTTCTTCTATTACCTTTTTTGCTCCTCCTGAAATAGAGCTCTTCTTCTTCTTAGCATTTAATAATATCAAAAAGCTTAATTAATTTATGTATTACTCTTAAATATATACATAGAAATACATATGTATTGCAACTTTATGTTAATTATAGTTTATTATGGTAATTGTTATCTGTTCTTTTTGAATTAATTAAAAATCTGGGAAGTAAAGCAAAATAAATATAGATGATGTGGTATTTATTTAGCAAAAATGAAAAAAAGGATAGAAGAAAGCTACTTTTTATATCCTGATAATTGAATATTATTCTTCTGATTATGCATCTTTTTGCTATTGAAAATGACTTGATATATAATATTTGACATTCGCATTTCCAATTTTCCTTTAATTTCTCAATTAAAATGTATGTAATTTCTGTATCTTTCATTCCTAATTATAATGATCTCATTGAATGACGACAGTTAGAATAAAACATGGTGGGGAAAGGAATAGAAGAAAGAATCCCAGAGCAGAGCATATCATCACTGTCAATCCATTTTTAAAGGATGGTCTTGTTCCTTATTTTCCTTCAATTCAATTAAATTATGATTTAGGGAAAAAATAACAAGAAAATAACAAATGCTTAATCACTAATGGGCCATTTGTTTGTTGCAAGAGAAATAAAAATCTCTAACTAGAATCAAAGAAATAATAATTACAAAAGGAAAAAAAAAATCAAATAGTAATTTTAGGCAAAAATTTGATTACTAAAATAGCCCTTTTTGCAACTGGAAGATCATGATTTTATGAAATTTATTGATGTTGAAAATAAAAAATAAAGTCAAGTCAATAAATGAAAATTACAAAATAAATCATGATAGAATATCGTATTTAGATGTGTTTTCTGTCACTTTATTGAGTTTCATTTTTATAGTCTTTTTTCAAATTATTTTTTCTTGTTTTTGGTTGCAAATTTATAAAATGAAGAAAATAAATACAACATAGGCAGTGTACAATTTGTTCACCATTCATAATCTCATTCATAAGAGTTCACAAAATAGATTAGATTATATTGTATGTAAATAGAATATGGAAGGGAAAATATACAAAATGAAAATGTGGAGAAACATGCATGTATGAACAGTATAAGGTTATGTTTATAAAAATAAAAATAAATTATCATAAACCATTAAATATATTCAAGAATAAGTTAAACCCAATCAACATTTAATTATATCTAAAAGAAAAAATAAATAAATCCAATTACAAGTTTCATATTCATAAATGAAACACCCCGAATTTTTATTTTTGAAATTTTTGGATATTTATTTAATTAAAAAAATCGGGAATTTTGACCGTGTGGGCTGTAAATGTAATACAGTCTTAATTCAAGCCTAAATTTTCGAATTGGACCCAAGCCCAAAAATAATGTCGAAAATTTTGAATCGAGAACAGTTAAATTTTCGAATAACAATATGAAGTCCAGCAATTAATCTATTATGTATATATATAAATTAATTTTCCTAAAAATCAAATATCATAATTGTTCATATTTTATTAATATTGAGTAAAGGGAGAAAATATTATGGAACCAAACTAAATAATTAAAATAAATCAAACCGGGCCTTAAAACCAAATTGACCTTTCAAAAACCACACAAATAGCTTGAAAACCAAGTGAAAAACCTGTAAACCGAGCAAAAATCGAGCCAAATCATTAAATTAGACCAAACCGGTTCGAATCGAACCGGAATGGTCTAGAAGCCCCAAGATTTTTTTTTCTTTTTTTTCTTTTCTCTTTTCCCTTCTTCTTCCTTGCGCCAGCGCCATGCGCGCGACCCTCCTCTCTTCTTCCTCCCTCCACTGATTTTTCCGGCGGCCTTGTCACCACCGAACGGTTCCAGTCCTCCCCTTCATCGACGGCGAGCTTCTCCCTCTCCTTCTTCGTCTCCGATTCTGGCGAAGCATGGGATCACGAGCGAGTCGCGATTCCGTTTCACTCGAGACAGTCGCGTCATCTGCTTTCACCTTCAAGTTTCCGACATTTTCCAGCTGAGTAAGTTAATCCCCAACATTCATCCGTTTAATTTATGAATTCTTTGATCAAAGATTGAGGTTTTGAATCATGAATAAAACTATTGCATAAATCTAGACCCTAGCTCCTGCTGTCATACATTTTTTTTAAGGAAAAAATTGATTCTCTAATTTAGTTTAAATTATTAGCTAAGTTAATGGATAAGTTTAGCATGAACAAGGGAATTTTAGTTAAGAATAGATATAGCATGATTATGACAGCAACATTATCGCTAGTACTTGATCTATTGCAGGAATTTATAAATTTAGCTACTGTTTAGGCGAATGTGAATAGAAATTTTGAATTTTTGCTCTTGAAATCGGTATATAAATGATTCCTATATTGGGATGGTTAGATTATTGCGTTTATTATAAATCCTTGTGAAGAATTAAGCATTCTTTAGGTTAAAAATAACTAGTTAGCTTTATGGTCAAGTTCTCGATATCCTAGGAAGGAGGAATTGAATTGTTTCCAATTTGAATGAGTTATAAACTGAATTTTTATTAAAAAAAAAAAAATGTGCAAAACCAGGGGATATATTATGGGTACTAAATAGGAAATCTTGAATTCCTTGAGCTAGCAGTAATTATTTAGTTGATTTCTTGAATTATAGTGTTTGGGATGAATATGCAAAGTCATAAACCAAGTTCTTAGTGCGATATGAGCTCAAGTTTAAGGAAAAATATATTTTTCTTGGGCACAGTCGCTGTTTCAGGTACTTCGTACCATTTTAAATAATTGGTATGGAAACAGATGTATGTATATATATTTATATTTTCAATACTCTTATGTTGGTTAGTGTTGGTTACTGCTTGATAGCAATATTTTTGCTAAATTAACGATTCAATTGAAAAACTCTTTAGCTATATCTAGAAGTGGTATTTTTATGTTAAGACGGAGAAATTTATGAAGCTTCAGTTATATGTTTAAGTTTCGAGTTGAGTTATCTAGTAGAAGTATTTACTAACTTGGAAGTTAATTGAAATATTAGTTATTAATAGTTAGTCTAGAACTTTAATAAATGTTTAATGATATTGTTTATACCTTAAGCAAAGAATTATTGATAATATTCCTAGAATAGTTGAAGGTCTTTTAATTTGTAAATTATGGTTGATTGGTGATATATTATTGAAGGCGGATGGGTATTTGATTTGATTGATTGCCCGACGGATGGGCTGTGTGGATTGAGTTAATATTGAATGAAATTTTTGATATTTAAACAGGTGGATAGTCCCATTTTTAGGGGAAATGCTGCCGAAATTTCAGTAGAACCTAGGCTACACATAATTAATAAGTTTATTTAGATTAATTCTATAACTTGATATTTAATAAATAAAGTGCTCTAATTATTTTATTATTATCATGATTATTCATTTAATTATTCAATTATTTATTTATTTCATCATTGTTGTTTATTGTTAATTTTTTATTTATTTAGTTATTTGCATTTGAGAATGGATGTCTAATTGTGCATTGCATTACGATGTTTAATTGATTAATATGCTTGCATTTAATTGCAATACTTGATTAATTGTGTTGTGATATTGCTGTGCTTTGTTTGTGTGGAATTTGGATGAAGTGGGTCACCATGGGACTGTGAGACCGTACCGTTATATGGATCCAATATGATTACCGTTAGCCGGGTAAATGGGAGATCGGCGCCCCCGTGTGCACCTACCGTTACCGTTACCGTTAACCACGGGTTGGCTTCTCGTCGTTGCGCACCGGACAGTCTAGATTTGATCGCAGCCCGCAGGGTGGCCTCCTGTTGTGAGCGCTTGATGATCTAGATTGGATGGAGACCACCGGGTTGCCTCCTGTTGGTATGAAAAAGAAAAGAGAGGATAGAAAAACAATGAGAGGGTTGGTCAAGTGAGGATTAGACCGGTCGGCCAGTATGAGGGATCGGCTCCCTGGTGCACATGTGAGAGGATGAGCCATGTGGGAGGACGGCTCATCGGGGGTTCGGTGACTCCACTGACTAATCTCCACGTGATGTGATTATATGAAGATGTTAATGATTGTGAGTGCTGGTGATGTGCCATTTGTGTGACTGGCTGCGTGAGCATATAACTAGTCGAATGACTAGATTGATATGTTTACATATTTGTGTGACTGCGTGTGTTGTGCAATAATTATTTCTCCTTAGAAAACTCACATGTTTTGTTTGATGTTTTCAGGGAGTAAGTTTTTCTTAAATCCAATTTAGGCTATGTTCCTTCGGCGCAGGACAATAGAGAAATTTTTCCTAGTTCCACAATTATTTTCCTATGTAATTATGTGTGTACAAAGCTATGTATACCAAAGAGTTAGTGACTCCGCAGTTGTAGGATTTACATATATTTAGTCGGGTATTAACATAGATAAATAATTCTGTAAGCCCATATTAGAATGTGATGTATTGTAAATTGGGCCCGAACTATAGAATGTTGAAGAAGATAAACTTGGGCCGAGAAATAATAAAATATTGAGGTTTATTTTTTTTTATAATCACATGGGTTGAATGTTGAATTTTATACCGAGATAATAGATTCTAGTGTTTCAGGCTTACTACGGGCCTCGGAAGCCTTAAGCTTACCTGGGCCCTAGTGCCGGTCCGACCCACGAAATCGGGTCGTGACAATAAAGTACTTGTTTTGTGAATTTATATTTTTATATATGTATTTATTTTAATTGGATAAATAAGTTTTCGAGAATTTTCATTTGTGAAAATGTACCTCCGAGAGCGGAATTCCATTTTCAAATTATCCGATCTGCTTAAACAATCCCGAAATGTTTCCATGCAGAAAACATTTTCAAAATGCAAACCAGCAGTCAAAAAGAGTTTCCATGCAACACATTAGAGTACCATATGGCTATTTTCAGAGTATTCAGCAAGTAGAGTGAGATTGAAGACTTCTAAATTAATTGCCTATTACCCATTAGGCACTATATCTCATGCCATTAAGGAGTACTTGAATTCTCCGATCAACAAGTTTACACACGTATATACCCCATCTCTACGTCTCCTTTTAACAATAGTTAATCATCTTTGTTCCATAATATTTATCACGTATGAAATTTTACGTCCTTTAAAAAAATTATTAAATTTGTTTAAGATATAATAAATTATTGAGTAAATTGACTATATTACCTTTATTTTATACTAATTCTCTAAGTAAGTCATCAAATTATTGAAGTAATAATTATTGGTTATATATAAAAGGTAAATATGAAAAATGAATATTTATTACTCTTTGAAACCACAAATGTGACGAGTATTTTAAAACAAATTATTTTCTCAAATATGGGAAATATTATAGAACGGAGACAGTGTAATACATCTCTAAAAAAAAAAAAGAGAAAAAGAAGATAGGCTTCTGCTAAGGATTATTGTCTAGGGTTTTGGTACATTTAATTAAGGTTGGCAGGATAATATAACTTTTGGTTTCTTAACTTGTTAAAGATTTTTTACTTTAGTGTGTGAACTATTTACTTTAGTGTGTGAACTATTTAGTGTGTTACATTTGAAACCACAAATGTGACGAGTATTTTAAAACAAATTATTTTCTCAAATATGGGAAATATTATAGAACGGAGACAGTGTAATACATCTCTAAAAAAAAAAAAGAGAAAAAGAAGATAGGCTTCTGCTAAGGATTATTGTCTAGGGTTTTGGTACATTTAATTAAGGTTGGCAGGATAATATAACTTTTGGTTTCTTAACTTGTTAAAGATTTTTTACTTTAGTGTGTGAACTATTTAAAAAAAAAAAAACCCAAATAAACATTCATACTTATCCAATGAAATAATGGTTTCGATCATGATTTCCGGTGATATGTATATTAATTTTTTCTAGAAAAATAAAATTTGATTCCAAAGCATCTTCTTTTGAAAAAATTAATGCAAATTTAAAAAAAAAATCGGTAAATTTATTTTAAATAACTTTTAAAATGCTCGCATTTATATAAACAATAAAATCAATTAATTTTACAAAATAATCAAATAAATTATTATTTTATTTTTTCTAAATGTTATTAATTAAATAAATTATTAGAAATATTTTAAAAATGCTTCAAACAATGTAACTTTTAACTAAGTAAAATATTTAAAAGGAAAAAAAATGTTAAACTCCCATTTGTATTAAACATTATAATTATATACTAAATTTTATAAAATACGCTAAGTGATTATAATTTTAAAATAAAAATAAAAAATCTTTGGTTCAAATCGGATTGGAACCGCCAGTTAACCATCGGTTCCTAGCTGATTCAAGTTCAAAATTTACCATTTATATGAACCTTAACCAGCTCTTGAATCGCCGGTTTCAGTTCAAAATTTTGAATCAAAATAGGCTAAGTGATTATAATTTTAAAAATAAAAATAAAAAATCTCTGGTTTAAATCGAATTGGAACCGCCGGTTAACCATCAATTCCGAGCTGATTCAGGTTCAGAATTTAACATTCATATGAATCTTAACCAACTCTTGAACCGTCGATTCTGATTTAAAATTTTGAATCAACGATTTCAATTTGATTCTAATTCCTCTATAGTACAATTTGGTTACAGTTTAATTCCGGTTCAAATTGAACCGATGCCCTTGTCTATCCATTACAAATTCGCCCCTAATTGTCATAGATGAATCAGTGTGAACTAGTGGAGAGAGAATAATAAAAGTATTCTGAAATAATAACTATTTCAACTATCTAATATATCGTTCTATTTTTATGAATTAATGTATTTAATAAAATAATTTCATACATTAAATATTTAACATGTTAAAATAAAAATCAACAATGTCTAGGACTAAAATAATTAAACTGAAGAGCGAATTTATATATTTAATTAAGTAATTGACGTTGATGTCTTTCTATTTATTCAATCAAGTAAATTTGCTCTCTAATTTTCGGCCGCTAACGTTATCATCGGTAATACTGTTGTCAGTGCTTCAATTTTTGTTTTTTAGTTAAATAAAAACATCTGTCCTCTTTTCCTTCCCAAAGCTTCGTCAGTAACACCACGTGGCTCCTTTGTAGACGCTCTTCAGGCGGCTTACAGTTTACTCCTTGTCTCTTGGGGACACGTGGAAGTCCACGTCGCATCCTAGAGATCTGTGCGTGCTTGTCGCCTAACGCCTGGTCACAAAAAAAAATTGACCGTTCCGTTTGCTACCTATCGCCACGACAGTGTTACGCCGTTAAGGCTTCGTTATCTCACCAGTCATCACCCACTTTACTGTTTGCGTCGACTGAAATTGACTACGTGGCGTAGGTATACTGACTCGGTGGGGCCCGACTTATATTCTTTTTGGAGGAATGGGATCCACAGGTTGACACGTTTCAAGCCATAAATAGAAGTTGAAACTTGAAAGGTTTGGGAGATTCGGATGGGACAATTAGCATTATTGATTTCTTTTCCTCATAGACGACTTTATCCTTCCACATAAGAGATTTTTGTAAATTTATTTAGTTGATATTATTAATAATTTAAAATTTGGAAAAATGTAATGTAAATATTAAAATTAGAATAAGAGAACTAATATATTTTAATTTAATTATTAGTTTTATTGAAATTATAATTTATAAATGTTGTTATAAAAAATTTAAAAATGTCGATTATAACTGCATAGTATTTTTCTTCATTTAACCAAAAAAATAAATTTAACATTTTCATTTCAAGTGAAAATAAAAATTGCCTTTTGATATACTTGTGATTAGTGAGAATATATACGTCTAAATATGAAGATAACGAAATTTTTTACCTAAATAAAATTAATACCAACAAAACAAATTTCAAAAGCACTCTAATGTTAATTTGAAAATATTTTTTTTCCTTCCTTTTTAGATATATAATATTTACTTTCAAAAAAAATATATAATTCAATAAATAGTGATTGATTTAAGTGAAAATGGAAGTGATTCTAAAAAAAAACTCTCCAGCTCCAATATATAAATCATTTTTAGATAATTATTTTGTCTTAAAATATAGGTGATTTTAAGTATTTTAAGGAGTAATAAATGATATTTTTCAATGTTACTCTTATTTATATTAAATACAATAAATATTTCATAAGTAACTATTAGTTTTGAGATAAACAATAATTTGATCAAATTACTATTGACTTTGTTATAATATAGGAGAACTAATTCATCCTTAATCATTATGTAAAAATTTTAAACGATTTATATTTTTGAACAGAAAGAATATATAATTATATATTTTACATATTCTATTAGTTAGTTAGCTAATTTTACATATATTAGTTAGTTATTAACTATTAACTATTAGTTGGCAGCTAGTAGTTGTTCATGGAGTTGTTTAAATTAGAAGTATCAGGTTCAAATAATTATTTAATTAATTGTTTAATTTAAAATAAAAAAAAAGACGTCAGTAGAGAAAAATTTAATAGATATGATTGTTAAAAAAACTTTAATTAAAAGTTAAACGCTAACAGTAAAAGTTTTAAATATTTAACGGTTTAAAGTTCTCATAATATCTAAAAGCTACTATAAAAAACGAGATATCCTAATCTCTAAATGCTATTATAAAAGTTGAGATAAGATTTTGATCTGGTAAAAATAATAAAAACTACGTTTAAAAGCTAGCGTGTCGTAAACCATGCCATGTTATTTATATCCAATTAGATCTCCTAATAAGTTGGAAAAAAAAAATAGAGGGGTAGTTTCGTCATCATAAGTAAATGGAAATTGACGATTGACGATTGACGACATTAGGAAGATAAATAGGTCTCCCACTCCAAGTGTCCGCTAACCCCTAAGTTTATCAGCAAGTATATTCAATTTCTTTCTTTTCTCTTCCTTCAAATGCTTGCTCTGCGTACACTCTTCCTACCAAATTGTCCTGTCAAAGATGAAAGTCATAACTCATAAATCAAAGAAGAAGAATTAGAAGGTCTCTCTTCACTTGGTAATTCTCTCTTCATTGAATTGTCTCTTTGTTGGTTGTATGTTGTTCAAATTTTGGGAATTATAGTTTGAATTCTGTTGCTTTGCTTCTTCTCCTTCCTCTTTCTTTTCCTTTTTCTTGTTGCAATTGTAACTTCTTCGATCATTATTCTTAGGTATGGATGACACTTTTGTATCTGAGAATGCATGCATGTATATACTATATAAGTGTGAATATTTGTTTATGTTATGCATGAATAAGTGCATATCATTGTTTTTCTTGTTATCCAAAATATTAGAGATTAAAGATTCCATGACAACAACAAAGAAAAAAAAGGAAAAAAAAAAAAGAAAAGAAGAAGAAGAGTAAGTTAATTATCACATGAGGTTATTTTTGCTGAGATTTTTTTGGTGATCCTTGAAAGGTTATTAATTTTATTGATTTTATATCTCATTTATGAGCAGTGGTCCTTATACCTGTAATTTATATTTAGAATCCCACTTGTATGAAGGAGTTATGAAGTTGGAATTGTACAAATCAATGGAATAAGAATTCTTAAGGGATAAGATGTGTTAAAATTCATGTAATTTAACTTTTTATACTTTTATGTGCAATATATTGATTCCCAAATGTCTCATATCATATATTTATTTATTTATTTTTGGTTTGAATAGCCCGTCTTTTAGAAGATTTTTTTCATTGAAATAGCACTGGAAAGATACATCTTCAGCCAAGTCCTTGCATGTTCTTGCTTATATTTTTTAGTTAATGGGCTTAAGAGGCTCCATGATTTATTGTTGTGATTGATAGTCTATACTAAATCCGATAGATAGAGTACATGAAATCAGTGCTAACTGGTATCCTTATATGTATAACATATTCGCGCTGCACTATGCCCAAGTGACTTCTCAGTACATGGTTTTTGTTTTGGTTGTAGGTAGGCGGCAGATCTGGAAATTTTCAATTTCATATAGTAAGAGGCATGCAAATGAACTCTGATGACAATAAAAATTCAAAATTATATTTTAATAGCAATAGTATTTGTACACCTACTTCCAAATCTTGGTGGCATAGCATCGGGCATAATGTTGTCTTCTCAGACATGGTAGAGGAAAGCGCAGCAAAATTTTCTCTGTCAAAGTACATGGATGGTTTTGTGGGGAAATCTAGCAAATCACAAGCTAACTATCTGTTGGAAAAGGGAACTGATGCTAGTAAAGAAATGTTCACTATTTTGCCACAATCAGGTAATGTTGAGTTGTGTGTATGAGACTTGTCCTATTGAAATATTTTTAAATGCTAAGCTTAATGGACATATATGAGTTTAATTTGGTATTCAGTCTATCATCAGCTTCCATTTAATTGAGATGAAAAGAGTTAACTATCATGACTGAGAATGATGGTGAAATCATTATTAACTGATCCAGCAATTTTACCTTTTAGTTTAACAAGTTTTCTGTTTTATTTATTTTTCTGACAATCATTTGATTGCTGGCATTTGTTATTATGCATTTACAGACTTTAATGGAAATAAATAAATAGGAATTCATCCAGAAAGAAAATCCGTGTCATTGTAGATTATTTTTCCAAGATTGGAGATTGGCTGGCCAATGCTATCTGCTCATATTTTAACTATGATTATATGAGATGCTAATATCTCCTGACTGGATCAATACTACTCTAGTGTATTTTGAGATGATATATATCCATGAAGTATGGCAACTGCGTGATGTAATTTAAATTTTGTGCAGCCTATGCATTCATTCATGTGTGAATTATTTTTCATATTATATTTGCACATGTAAGCATGCATATGCAGATTTGCAGTGTGTGAATGCTTCCTTTTTTAACTGTATAAATTATTGTGCATACATATGTGACTCGCATGAGTTGAATGCAAGAAGAAAGGAAGTATGCTTAAAGTTGAAAGCATGTCATGAATCGATGGCTATTATCAGTTTTTGATCTTATTGAAATCCTGAAAGGACCACAATTATTGGTTTGGTTAGCTTCAATTTTATCTTAATTAAGGATAGTCTGAGTGCTGACTTTGTTATATATTGTTCTTGCAATCACATAGCACAACATTGTCTCTGGAATTTTTGGTTTTAGGGATCCTTTATGTATATAGTTTTGACCTTCTGCAAAACTACAGTACCATAGCTGTTAAAAAGCTGTTCATTTAATTACCTTATATTCCCTCTCAATTGTCTTACATTAGATGGCTGGTTTTCTGAAAATAAAGAATGTTCCTTGTGACTCTTTGAGTAACTAGTGACGGTTTAAATGATTCAATTGTTTAAGGATGGCTAGGCAGAAGATATATAAATCTGTATTATGATACTAATAGCAATATTCTTTCCATTGACAGATGGGAAATATGGAGAAGAACATCCTAACTCACAGCATTCTGTATCCATTATGTCTCCAACAATGGTTGAATGCCTTGCGCCACCTACCCAACCAGATCTTGATGGATACTACTCATTTGTACTTCACTCTTCTCCTGTCTTTCACTTGTGCATTAACTCATTTCCATTTCGTTCCATAGCTATTCTTCTGCATTTGATTTGGTTTTATATATATAAATTTAAAATAGTATTTTCTTTGGTATGTAGCCTTCTTTATTGAGCTTTACCGCAATTTCTCTGTAGCAGCGTCAAAGTTGAAATTGAATTTTTTTTTTTTTATCTCTGGCATGTGTCTCATATCCATTTTCAGATCCGTAATCCATTATGCCAGGAAACTTTACCTGTTCATGGACCTCAGGCTCTGGAATGCAACTAGGAGCAAATTTGAATTTATATAAAAATCGCTTCCTGCTTGGTCTGATATGGGTTCAGATGCCCAATTAGTTTCAATTTCTCAGTTAATGTAAGTGTTGTTTCACTTGGATTTTGAATTCATTATGTCATGTAGGTCAATAAGAATGCGTTTCCTAATAGAGGGTGCAAAGGTAGAAAAGAAAGATGGTTGACTTGTACTTTGTAATTTTCTATTGAAGTTTGTAATGGAGAAGAGACTCGCATAAAATAACAGATATAGCATCTAAGCTGAACAAAAGATTACTAGCAGATTAGGAGCTGCAGAACTAGTTTTGGCATCTTTTTCGAAACTTTAAATTAGATGTGTTGGCTGCAACATATGCTAATAATATTATGTGTCTTGTCACCATAATCTTTTTACAAACAGAAAGCAACAGTAAGGTTGCTTTTTGTGGATTGGAGGTCACTGGTTAAATCCATGTAATAGTGTAGTGCAATGCTGTTTCCACTGAAGCTTTTGAGAGGGTGAGTGCTAGGATAAGTGTTTCTGTAATTTGACTCTGATTTCATCTGTCTGATGCACATTCAGAGCTTGTGATGTGGGAAGCTTCTTATACTACACTGGGATAACCCATCTGTGTAGGTTTTCTATTTGCTTTTTTGAAGTTTGGATCACCAAAGTGTGTTGTAGCTCGACTTGCAGAAGGTGCTGGAATCTCTCAAGCTTGTTCATTGGCTGAATGAAGCTTTATAATATTTCTCTGTATCATGAATAATTTAATTTGAAGTTTGGAAGTCAGTAATGTGAATCTTCTTGTTTGTCCTTTGTCTTTCTCTCTCCACTTGCACACAGCACGATGTACTCTCATACATTTATTTCCTTGTACATATAGTGGCTTCTGATGTTTCTAGAATAGTGGGTTAGATATTCAAGCCAATGGTGTTTTCTTGCATATTTGGGTTATGATCTGTGGCTGTTTAGTGCATATCTATTATTTGTTTGGTTGCATAAAGATATTCATAATGTAATATTACTTTATTTTTTGGATATAATTCTCATTACACAAAAATTTATATAATCATGATTAATTATTAATCATTTTTACTTTCACCGTACCATCAGAGCTAGATAAACTCTAATTATAAACATTATATAATACATTGATTTTATTTCCAACTACATAGTAGAATAAAATGTCATTGCATTTGATGACTGTTCCTGTTAAATTCTTGTTTCCACAGTATCCTACCAGACAAAACCTACTATGTTAACAAACATGTATTGTATTGACCTAGGTTCATTCTCATCTCGGAGCCTATAACACTAGAATGGTGTTGCCCCTTGAGATGACAGAAGAGCCTGTTTATGTTAACGCCAAGCAGTATCATGGCATTTTAAGGCGAAGACGATCACGTGCCAAGGCTGAGCTGGAAAAGAAACTAATAAAAGTTAGAAAGGTATATATTTGTGCCTGTCCATCCATTTTTAAGTTTAGCAATTTTAGATTGTACTAATTTCATTTGGTTGCATGCTTTTTAGTTGCAAATTTTGCATAAGTTTTGTGGTATGGTTAAAGAAATTATCATGCTATTGGCATGAACAACCAGGAATGCTCGATATGAAAGCTACTGCATACAAATTAATTTCATGCTTTGATTTTGTTTTTATTTGGAGAAAGGGATGGGGAGGGGTGGAGGAGTTGTAGGTTGCACTTATGTTTTAGCGTGCAAATATAAAGCTTAGATAACATAGATAAAGAGAGGGAACAAAAAGAAGATGATGGGAAAAATGACGAGTTTCATCTTTGTATTTTAAAGCTGCATGCATGGCAGTCATTAAACAGGAGAACTGACTAACAATTGATATTTTGCTATTATAAGATAATAGTGTTGCCCTGTAAAACATGAAGTTGTTTTGTGTGTATTCTATTTCTTTTCCTGGAAGAATAGACTTATGAAACTTTGTGAAGTATCACTCTAAGTTATACTTGAAAACACTTAAATTAAATCAAAACAAGATATTCCTTACAATCTCCCTCTACTCCAACATAATCTTGATAGTGGGAATGTTTTTTATCCTCACACTGTTGTTTCTGGGGTGCTACAGGTTTAATATTTTCTATTGCTCACTTAAACAATTGGTGGTAAGTAATGGTCTACCTAGGCTTTTTTTTTTTTTTCTTTTTTTTTAATTACTATTGGGTAGTTCTTTGATAATCTGAAGAACTTTTCTAATATTTATTGTTCACTATTGTGTTTCTTCAGAACAAATGAAAACAGTGGAAGTAGTAGTTTTTTGGCCATATCATTTTTGTATTTTACTTGTATGTTTTTATTTTTATTTTTATTTTTATTTTTTTTTTATTATTTTTTTTTTCCGGGGAGTTTTGTTAAATATAGTTAGCAATAGTGCTAATGAAGTGTCATGGAGAGGTGATTCATTAAAGTTGAAGGAACTGTGGCTACAAGGACTGAAGCAAAACAGTTAAAAAAAATTAATAAAATAAAATAAAAATTAAAGCAGCAAGTGAAAGTATGCTAGTCCTTTGGTTGTCAAATTGGAATAGGCAAGCCAATGGATCTTCCAAATTGCCTTGGCACCTAAATGGTATCTGAAGGGCATCTTAAGAGACTAAATAAATATGAAACAAATAAAAGAAATCTGCTATTGTTGTTTGCATGATGTAGCGTCTATACTGAGAAAAGAAAAAAGCAAATGTTGTTTTATGGTCGAATAAAAAAGAATCAAATAAAAAATTTCTCCCCTTATCGGATTGGGGAAGAGGTTTGCATCCTTCATATGTTTAGTTCAACTGAACTTTATACATTTACTCAGCTAGAAATCCTAGTAATATACTCCAAATTATAGGAATTTGTGTAAGATAAAGATATGGCTTAACATTTGTGTTATGTGGTTTATAGGCAGGCACATGCTTTTCAATCTTTTCAATTGCGTCCTGATCATTATGGTTTGTCTATGGTATCATCAAATTATAAACAATAGATCACATTTAATTGGCATTAATTTCTTGGGAACTTTATGATCTTCTCGATGTCTAGCATAAGTTTAATTTTTTGACTTGGAAAGAAGTATAACATTCTCTCCATTTGAGGATATTGCTTTAAGTTTTCTTGTTCGAGTCCTAGCTCTATCTAACATTTCCCATTTTGTTGTGTTCTCTATAGCCTTATCTCCACGAGTCTCGACATTTACATGCTCTGAGGAGGGCTAGAGGTTGTGGAGGCCGCTTTCTGAACACTAAGAAGCTTGACAACAATGCTCCTGACAAGGTCAACAACTTCAGTGAAACTGTTGCAAAACCTTCCATAAACTCATCAAGAGCAACACTTGTGCCTGTCAACTCTTCCAAGAATGCAGATTCATCAACAGGTAATGGCACTATAACAGAAACCTATTTACATGAACAAATCCCACAGCAAACCTACACTAGTGCAAATAGTAATGGGTGCTACCAATACTTTGCTGAATTTCAATTATCAAAACATCATTCTAATTCAGACAGGATTGTGGAAGAAAGGGATTGCAACATGAAAGCATATTGGTGATTGGACAACCATAAGCAAGTTTTATGCTGACCACTCCATGCTTGTTTCCTTATTTTTAAAGATATTATTAGGTTTTCCTTCTCATTTGGTGGGGTATCAAGTATTAACCTTCGCCGGATCGAGGATCCACAATTTATATATATTTGTGGTCACAGGCAAATCATTCTTGGCTTTTACCTCTGGTTCATGTTCTTGGAAGTTGTAAATATATTTCTACTTTTGCTTCTGCTTAATCTGTTATCTGCATGCATCAATAGGATAGAAAGTGAAGACATGCAAGAGATTACCATTTCTGTTCTATCTTTGTTCGTTCCCTTTGAAGAAAGGAAGGATCCCAAAGAATCGATCTTTCTTTTAGTTGTTGAATCTATCTTTGATTGATCAATGTGTGATATTCCGGTCCTTAATTTCAGCAGTGTTCTACATTTTGGGCTTGCATATTGTCTTCTGATTGTAACAAGCATTTGCCTGTATTATTTCTAGTTCTGTGTTTCTGACCTTACAAAAGAAATATTTGATACTTTGTATTGGTACTTTAAATTGTGTCTAGTTGTAAGAACTACGAATAACATTGCATTCCATCCTGGAGAGGTATAAATATTATAGGCATTAGAGAGCTTGTGTGTCATTTAACTACGAAATATTTTCACTTTGATGGGATTAATTGTCAAAACACGTTTTCATCCTCTTATCATATCCAACGTCAGTGGCCATGGCTGTTTGCCATATTGCTCTAGACGAGGTATAATTTTTGGCTTAAAGCGACGTGTCGTCTTGTTCTTAAGTTTCCTGGTTTTTCAATAACTTAAAAGATTCGCTAAATATTTCTGGATGCTCAGAAATTAAATTATGAAACCAACACACAATTCTCAAATATTTTTAATTATATCCCTTTAATTTTCAAAATAATAATAATAATAATAATAAATTGGCATCTTACACAAATAGAAAACCAATTAAAATCTCAAATTTGAGAACGTTAAAATTCAAAAGAAACATTGTTCCAAGAAAATAGAAATCAAAGAAAAGATGTGAAAATTGTGCAAGAAATTTATTTACAATTGATTTTTCTTTTTGAAAATTATCTTATTTTGAACGGGAAAAATAAAGAATGAATTTCGTTCTCTCGAATAAAAGAAAATGATCTTAAAGGAA
Organism: Jatropha curcas; assembly: GCF_041381405.1. Lineage (NCBI taxonomy): Eukaryota > Viridiplantae > Streptophyta > Magnoliopsida > Malpighiales > Euphorbiaceae > Jatropha > Jatropha curcas. Next base: position 3,152,465 of record NC_143152.1, on the reverse strand, counting down.
CTAAAATAATTTTGAGTTGAAAACCATTAAACAAACAGGATAGGCAAGTATTATAAACTAGATTTTTATTAATCATAATTCAAAATTAAGATATTATTTCATTAACTGAATACAATTGAATTCTTACACATAATTTATAATATGAGAATGAGAATTTTGAAACTCTCGACCGCAATTCCAAAAGCAGTAACAAGCATATTTTGCTGTAATTGCATTTCCAATGCATGTGCCCCCAACTTGGCCATGTCTTTGATAGCATTTTTTGCCACAATCCTCAAGTGTACAGCCACTTGGATATAACTTTTCTTGGCATCTTTTCTGTGCATTTGCTTCTGCCGCCATTGATGCTCCTGCAACAACAGTATTATATCTTTAATTAGAATTAATCAAAGAGATTTAAAAAGAGAAAGCGAAAGAAAATAGTTTTTTCACATTAAAATTTGCCATCTCAAACCTGAAAAGATAAGGAAAAGGATGAAGAAAAGGTTGAAGGAAGGATTTGCCATCTCAAACAACTTCTTCTGCCTATTTTTCTCTCTTGGATTGTAGAAATACTTTGTATCAAGAATATTATGTATAGTGCTAGAGTCATTTATGAACATTATTTTATATAGTAAGAAAGTTGAAACAAGAAATGCATAAAACAAATTAGATGATTTCATCTCAAAACTATTAGTATTGTGTGTTAAGGAAACCAAATAACAAAAGCTTTCAAATCCAAAATTAAAAACATAATTTGACATATATTCAATTTAAGGCATTTTTCGGTAATAACTATTAACGTAGTATTTAATGTTTTGACGTACAGGGAAGAAAACGCTTTCTCCCGAATATTTAAAGATACTCTATGTTCAGGACTCAAACTCGAGACCTATGGTTACGGCTGAAAGGATTCATACTATTCCATCTCATACTCCGATTAATGTGTACTGAAATATTAATAAAATAGCTAACAACCATTAAAACAATTAATTATTACTAAAACATCACATTTTAGGATTAAGTATAGAAGAGAATCACAAATCAGATTATGATGTTGGACTGACTAATCTTATCCTTAATACAATTAATTAAGGAAATCTTGTTCGATTATATATATATTGTATTCATGTTGGAGGCTACTAAATTTGTAGAAGAGGAAGAAAAAGCACGCAACTCCTCACCCAAAAGTTGGACAAACGTCACCTCTCAGTTTTTAGTTTTTTAGTGAAAAATAGTAAGACTTCTATGTTTTAAATTTTAAATATTACTTATTAATGAATAAACAAAAGTTTAATCAATATATTGTTAGTCTGAACTATTCTTTCCCTTCTCAAATAAATTTAAATTACTTATAAATAATAATTTAATAAAAAAAATTTTCCATTTAGGATGAGCTACACTCCATTTTTTTGGTTTTTAAACTAAGAATGTATTTTTCCTATTCAGGCAAGAAATGAGGTCATTTAAACATTAATGATGTATTTTGGCTGTGTTCCATAATAACTTTTTAAGTAATTAATCAAAACGCTAAAAACTATTTTTTATATTGTGATAATATAACGTTTAAATAGCTTAGTTAATGTAGCTTTTATAAAATATTAGTCCGGTAATAATTCTTGTATTATGAAAAGCTATTCAAACAGCTACTAGATATTCAAATAGTTAGATGCTATTAAAACAGATAACAACTATCAAAACAAATAATTTTTTCGAACAGATCTTTAGAGAATTTTTTGTCTTAATTTTGATATTTGAATAAAAAAGTATATATATATTATTTTGATATATATTTTTAATATTATTTTATTGAGTTCAATTATTTGTTAAATATTCTAATATGAATTAAAATATAACATTTGAATTTAGCAAATAAGAACAACCAAGCAATATTATAAAATAAATTCATTATTTATTCATTAATTAATTGAATTTTATTTATAAAATTCAAATTATAGAATTCAAAAACAAGAGTATCAACCACAAGTCCAGACGCAGTGACAAGAATATTTTGTTGTTACTGTATCTTCAATGCATATCCCACCAAATTGGTAGTGCCTTTCAAAGCATTTTCTGCCACAATCATTAAGCGTACAACCAGTTGGATATAGCTTTTCTTCGCATCTTTTCTCCCCATTTGCTTCTGCCTCCATTGATGCAACTGCAACTGCAACAAGATTACACTTTTAAATTTACATTACAAATAAAAATTCTTAACATTATATTATTTTATACTATTTTTTTCTTCTAACGAAAGTTTTTTGAGGTCTTGTTTCTTTTTTAATATGTGCTTTCGGAGTAAAATTCAAATAAAATCTACCAACAATAGTGACTTCAGATTTTAAATTTCCCGAAGTAAAGTTCGTCTGGAGATACAGTCTACTTTTGTTAATTCTACTGCCAAATTAATAAAGTTGTGGTTTTTTTAAAAGTTCATAGAATATAAAAAATGAGATTCAAAAGAAATAATTTTATAATATTAACTGTGAAGAAAACCTGAGAAAATAAGGAAAAGGATGAAGAATTGGCTGAAGGAAAGAAAGGCCATCTCAAACTTCTTCTACTGCCTATGTTTCTTTCTTGTAGCATCAAGCATATTATATGGTGCTAATCTCAATTATGAACATTGTTGTAAATAGTAAGAAAATCTCTAAAATACATAAATGTGGATTTTTTTTTTTTAATTTTAAAGAAAATTGTCTATATATTGGATTAGAAGTAATATGCATTTATAATTATGTTTAATGTAAGGTGAAATGTAATATTGAATTTTTGTGTCAAGGAGAGAAAATAATGAAAGCTTTCAAATACAAAATTGAAAACATAATCTAATCTGAGATAGGTTCATTTCGAGTATAAAATTGGATTATGATATTTCACTAACTGATCTTATCCTTTAATACAATTAATAATAAAGACAACCTTGTATAATTCAGTTTTTGTATTCATGTTAGAGACTATTACATTTGTGAAAAACTATGAGGAGTGAATCAAATATTAAGATGCATTTGAGTTCGGCCAACAATTGATACAATGTTAGAGATTCGATCCATGAAAAGAACAGTAATAAAAAGGGACAACCGGAATGTAAGTGAGTCGAGTCGAATTTGAAACTCGGTTTGATAGAATTTTAGCTCAGTTTAAGCTTGACTTATGGCTTGAATTTAACTTTAAGGTCAAAAATTTGAAGCTTGAATGAGCCTAAAATAAATATTATACATATGAAAATATAAAAACTTGACGAACTTTTGAGTTAAATATTATTAAGCTCAAGCTTGACTCATTTAGCAAATGAGTTGGTTCAAGCTCGAACTCAATTAAAGTTGAACCCCAACAACTCACGAGCTGGCTCAGCTCATTTACACCTCTAGCCACAAAATCTAAAATGACATTAGATGGAGATATTTGTGGGAAAAAAAAAAAAAAAAAAAAAAGTTATGAAAGGAAATATGGATAATAGTTAATAAGATTTGGAAATATCCGTGGAAAAAAAAAACACAAAACAAAAAGAAAAAAAAAAAAAAGAGTTGTAAAAGAGAGATGAATCAGTAGTTAGATTATTATTCGACAATAGCTTTTCATGTAATTTTTAGTATTATTTACTAAGTTAAAGTATTATTTTTATTATTTACCGTAGCGTTGGATGGCATTGCGTTTATACAGTTGAGAAAAGAACTGCATAAGGGTGGAATCCATTGAGACTTATCTAACATTTGAACAAAAGGTTAATAAGTATTCCATTCTTATATGCTATTGTCTATTTGGTAATTTATTCGATATGTAATTCTAACTTTATTAAATAAGAAAATAAATAAATATTCCACTCATTTCTAATCATGAAATCAAATTAGCAAATTTCTACTCAGGAGATGCTACTTTGTTATGACTCGTTTGGATAGCCGCTCATTGCTGAACAAATGGTCTGGTAAAATTCCACCTAAAAGTACTTCTCTAATAATTAAAAAAAAATGTAAAAAATGTAAACAAAATCACACTTATTAATTTTTTATTGAATGATTGAAAATTGTGTAAATATGCTAATTTCACAAATTAAATTGTTAATAATTTCACAAATTAAATTGTTAATAATTTTACAAACTTAAGCATTTAATTGGTCAAATTAAAAGTTAATAATGTTATTTTTCATAATTGAAATAAAAAATCTGAATAATCCCGAATAGAAAAAGTGTCCGTGTGAGGACTTCCGTCTTTCACTTTTAATTTTGAATATAAAAAATGTCAGAACTAAAAGTTCAGAATTTGTTATATTTTGAAATTTTTATTTTGGTTCGATTATTGGAATTATTGAAATAAGTATGATTTGGTTTCAAATTCAATTATATATATTTAGAATTTTAACCTGTTTATCGAACTCATTTAATAAACAAATAACTGAAACGAATTTTTTTTTGGTTAACTGTAAATTGTAAACACCACTAAATAAAAAAGAATAACCAAGGAAATATTATAAACTAAATCTTTATTCATTATTTTTTGAAACAAAGTATTTGATTGATTAACTGAATATTGAAATAATCAATTACAGAGTTTAATTACAAACACAACTATAGACCACATATCCAAATACAGTAACAAGCAGATTGTTTTGTATTTGGATTTACAATGCACATTGAATCCTTTTGCTGGTGTCTGGCAAAGCATTTTTGAGAACAGTCATCCTGTGTACAGCCACTTGGATATATTTTTTCTACACATACTCTCGCTGCATTTGCTTCTTCTGCCACCATTGATGTAACTGCAACAACACAATTCTTTTAGATTATACTAAAGATTTATATATTTTTTTTTTTGGCTATAACCATCTGATATTTAAAACCTACTGGTACGACTAATCTATATTCGCGCAAGACAAACCAATAAAGGGATATAAAACGCTTCCTTCTAGGTGTTTAAAGGAACTCAACATCCAAAGTTCGAACTCAAGATCTTTGGTTAAAGGAGGAAGTATCACTATTATCTCATCTCACCCTTTTGGGAGTATTTTGTGCTATTCTTTAAAAATAAAGAATTTTGATATCTTTTAGAATTTTATAATTAAATGTATAAAATGATAAAGAGAATTGTGAAGAAAACCTGAAAAAATGAGGAAAAGGATGAAGAATTTGTGTAAGCAAAGGTTGGCCATCTCAAACTTCTTCTTCTGGCCGTGTCTATTCTTTCTAATTTGTATTGGCATGATTTTGCATCAAGAATATTATATATAATGCAAGAATCATTTATGATCATTATTCTATATATGGCAAGAAATCTCTAAAGCAATGGAAAATATATATGTATGATTCCTTTTTTTTATCATTCATTATGAGGCTTAATGAGTCGAAATAATACTGTGGGTTATATACAGGGATAGCCCTCCCCTTGACGGTCGAGATAAACTCAAATTCATAACTGAAAACATAATCTGACATATATTGTATAAATGAGAATCACAAATTAGATTATGATTTTTGATCCTTAATACAGTTAATAAAGCCATTTTCAAAAAAAAAAAAAAAAATACAATTAACAAAGGAAATCTTGTATGATTCAATTTTTCTTTTCATGATATAGGGCTACTATATAAAGTCAATAAGATAAACAAGAAGGAAATAATACAAATTATTAGGGGAAAAAAACAATTAGGTGCGAGTGTATTTTTCTAATCAATTGCAATCCATTTATGCTCTTTCCAAAAATAAAAAAAAATGCAATCCATTTATTAGGTCTTGTGAATTTAGCGATTAGAATATGTTATTGTGGAAATTGCAAATGAGAATTTGTGCAACTAATATATTAATGATTGTTTTAAAGCATCATTTATAATTTTAGTTTTTTTTTTTTTTTTACTTTTTGCTAAAATTTATGAGCATATAATTAATTTTATAGGTGTTTTTTTTTCAAAAAAAAAAATCCTTTCAATGTGTTATATGGTTTGCTAATATAAAGTGTTGTACCATAATCTTATATTTTGTATATTTCTTGTGAGTTTTATTTTCTATTTCATATCAAATAAAAAATTTTCTAATATATTTCTTAATAAATAATAATAAATTATATTTATTATTTTAAACATAAATTATTTGTAGGAAATAATTATAGCCAATCAAATTAAAGAATTATTAAAAATAATAATTAAATATATTATATCCTTCCCATATTTAATATGTATCTTATATAATATAATATAACCTATCTTTATTTTTTTAACCAATATAATTAAAATCCTTATCGATATTATATTCTTACCATATTTTATATATATCAAATATTATTACCATATTATATTATATTACCATATGATATGCATAGATTATATTACCATGTAATATATATATTATTACACATACTAGTATTACCATATAAATGTATATATTACTATATTTAATATATACATTATATACCTTATTTAATATTATATTATATGGTTTCAATTTTAAAAATGTCGATTCCAATTATAAGAAAGGTATAACCAAATATTATTATAATATTTTATATACCTTATACATTTAATTTGTTATTTTTATCCAATAAAATTTAAAGTTAAATAACAAATTAATACGATCAATCAAAATTAAATTACTTTTATTTTTTCAACCAATCAAACTAAAATCCTTAATGATATTTTTGCTAATTGATAAACTTAATATGAACATTTTTGGCAATTCTAATATTTCCTCACACATTCTCACTTTTATTTATTATACAACTCACAATGTTATTTTAGCTTATTTGACAAAACAAAAATTAAATATAAACCTTTTAACAATTCCACCCTCATCCTATTTATAATAAAATAGAATGTGAAAATTAGAAAAGACTTGCGTACGCGAGGTGCTAGACTTATTTATATACCAAATCAATTACATATAAGGTGTTAGTTTAAACGATAATATTTTTAATCATATTAGATAAAAAAAAAAAGATAAAGCAGTAATATTTAAAAAAAAAAAGAATGAATTTTTAATCAACTATACACTGAATGTACACAAATCTCATAGAAGACACGTCATATTTATATATCATGGGAAAGGCATGGGAAGCTACAAAACACAGCCAATTCTCTTATCACTTTCAACTGGGTCCCTCCATGAGGAAAAATTTTGGTAAAGTTTCCAACTTGCAAAACCCATGCAGTGCTTTTCCACTACTATTTATATTGTGAGCAAAAGAAGCTTCCCCTCTTTCAGGAATATACACGTGGAACAATACAACACTCAAAAAATTCAAGTCCTTGTATTAAAGAAATTTGCTTAAAGTCATATGTGATATAATTGATCTTTCAACATATTAAAAAATATATAAAAAATAAAAAATCTCGAGTTTAAATTCTCTGTATTATAAAAATTATCATTAATTTAATGAATATTATTCAAAAGAAAGTATTACATCTGCTATATAGTCCATACATATGTTCTCTGTTTTCTCGGTTCATCGAGCTTTTATGTATTAAAAAAATAATTATACAAGATAGAAAGAAAGAGAGAGATTTCTTTATACATTGGCCCACTGGAGGAAGCCCGCTTGTAATTAAAACATAATAGAGAGGTCCCTTTCAATAGCCAATTTGAGGCCCTACTCAAGCATGTTATGATGTCTACTGCAATGAATATGCTTCTATACTTCAAAATTTGTGATATGGTTTAAAATTTGTAATATGATTCTATACTTCAAAATAAAGGAGTAAAGAACAAATATAGACAGCTTAGCATAAAGAAATTGACAATCAGCTGATGAAACCCTGTCATTAAAGAATCTCGGCCAACCAGAAACGTGAATAGGAGTCCCACCCCATGACTTTATGACCAGAGCAGACTGTACTTTAGAAAAAATCCCCACCTAGAAGACAAGTAGGCCAGTCTCAAAGCCAATCATAAGCTGCAATACTCTATTATGGAGCCTGATATTAAGATTTGAGTTTAAATATTGGAAGGATCTTTCCTTCCACCCCAAACACAACACTGAAAAGTCACATCAAAGATACAACTCTTCTATTGTATCTTTGTAAAGGCAAAACTTTTTTCTTTTCAATGATCCCAAAAAATTAAAAATTTCAGTTCTTTTATAAGCAAAAATTGACTAGAAGTACAAAAGATGGCCATAAAAACACAGAAAATGTTGTCTTGAAGCATTTCAACAGACCAATAAAAAGCTAAATCTTATACTAAACGAGTTTGTAACCAATACAAATAATCTTGGTAGTACATTAGGTTGATCCTGATATACTTCCATTTGCCGCATGAATCATAAATGAATCTCTCATTGCCCATTAAGGAAAATAGCAATTGTTCAAATGGCTAATCCAAGTCATCTCCTTTGTAAGACAAAGCAAAGAATGAGTTTCTAAAAAAAGGAAATGACAAGAACCAAGAAATGTGATTATTTGGCAAATTCACATCTAGAGGAGCATTGTCACCATTTCATTCCCTTTCTTTGTTATATAAGAAAATATTGAATAAAATTAATAACTTGACGAACCAAGTTAGTAATCAATATGTGCTCCAATCGTTAGCTCAAGTGATTGATTTCATTCAATCCATCTGAAAATGAGTCAATGGCATATACGTCAAGTCCTCTTGTCCTTCCAGGTGCCCCTCCCTTGAGTGAGGATACATCCAAGACAATCCTGCTCGTTCCACATTAAGAATCAAACCATTTAATCACCCAATTGGGTAGGGCATAATAAATTTGAACCAAGAAATAAAAAATTGTCAAATTAATTGTTTCAAAAAGGAAATCCAAACAATGAAACTCACAAGCTCTTTGATGCTCTCTCTAGTTCCGGTGTTACGATGATTTTATTATCAATTTTTGATACTGAATGTTCGGCAGGCAGATTAATCCCTTGCGATGCTGGATTAACATATTAAGATATTAACCACATTCTCTACAGCATGAAAGAATCAACATTATATAAACAACAGCACGTGAAAAAAAAAAACTAGAAATCTTACATGATTTCTGGATAGCTACTGTAGTTCCATCAAGTCCCAGAAGTTTCTACACCAAATCAGTGGGACCATCAGAACATAAAGAACTTATTCAAACTTAGACTAGGAACTGTAAGCAACAGAATATACCTTGAGCTTCTCATAACAATCCTCAAGTTTATCATTATGCAAAATATGATCAAAGATGCCTGATGATTGTCCTTCTTCAATCTCTATCTTAGCAGTTCGGAGTCGCTTAAGAACCTGTTCTTCTGCCTCAGTCCCCCTATTGACAGATTTTAGATCAGATAGAGCATAATACTACACACACACGCACACACACACACACACCCACTCACTCAATCTCTCTCTCTCTCTCTCTCTCTCTCTCTCTCTCTCTCTCCCCCTATATATATATATATATATATATATATATATATATATTAGTCTTCAATGGAAAGTTTTCACTCACCTTGCACGAAGTCGCTTCTCGAGCTCTTCCATTGAGGGTGGACAGATAAAGATAAAAATTGCTTCCAGAGAGCTAGCTCTCACAGATCTTGCCCCTTGAACATCAATGTCAAGAATGCATCTCTGCAGCCCAAATAAAAATGACAATGACATGGACCGATGAGCTTCAACCAACAAAAGGACACTTGAAGTTCACAGATTTAAATAACTTGACTTAGTTGAGAACGACTGTCTAGTGAGAAAAGGCCCTTTTCCATGTCCGCATTGAAAAGGTTTTTCTAATAGTTAATATACACATATATTAGTCCCAAATGTCACAAAACATTCAACTGAATTATGCATGTTAGAGTTGAGGTTAAGTATTTTCCTGCTTGAATTGGAAGCATTAAAGATAGATAGTTTACATTGTTCTATAGCTTAAAATGATCATTCTTCTATAACAACATATGTTCTCTCTAAGTTCAAATACATAATAAAAGAGGAAGGGAGCAGATTTTACCTTCCCTGAATCTGCGACCACCTCAACAGCTTCAATACTGGTCCCATAGAGGTTTCCAAAAACAGAAGCAAACTCAAGAAATTTCCCATCTTTTATCTCTTCCTCCATAACACTTCTCTCAATGAAATGATAGTGTACTCCATCCTTTTCCATAGCCCTTGGAGCACGAGTTGTGTGGCTTACAGAAAATCCAAACATGGAGGGGAATTCTTTCATGAGCATTGATATTAATGTTCCCTTACCTACTCCAGATGGACCGCTTATGACAACTGGCTTCTCAGCATTTCCACTCACACCCTTACTCCAGGCAACAACCTCTCTCCCCAGATTTTTTTTCTGCTCCCTAACATAATGAGTGTCCATCTGCAAAAATTGAAATTTAGATAACGTAAGCAGTAAACTAATTAATACTCCATCATTGTTTTTGTTCTTCTAACATATGAAATAAATTTATTTAAAAGATTTGTGAAAATTAAAAATGAAAGATAAATGCAATTTTAGTTTCCTTGATTAAATCTTTAGAAGTTTGGGCTCTAAAATACAAACCTCAAGAAACCAAATACAGTCATCTGGTGTTGATCCCTTCTTAATAATCAAAATTCGATCATCATTCAATGATACAGCCGTGTAACTTTTACATGGCTTTGGTTTTGTTCCCAGCACTGTTGGAATTTCCCTAACAAAGTAAATTTGACCACAAGTTAGTAATCCAGTTCTTAACACTCCAACCCAAATAAATCAACTATCATTGGAAGAGCTATAAGCTCACCAATTCCCAGTAGCTTTATCAAAAATTCGAACTCCAACAGATAATGGGGATTCATCATCATTACCACCAATCACATACTACCCAAATACATATCAAAATTAGTAATGAGATAGAACGGATTAATCACCAAATACAAAAATGGATATTTAGAGAAAAAACCAAATCAATGTATCTAGTATTCATACTGTTTTATCTCGGATACTAATGGTTGTTTCACAGTCCTTAGATTTTGAACCAAATCCATTACTCTGATATCCATTCTGCAGATCATCAGCAACGAAAGCTGGGGCCTCTCCCTAATGACCAAAACAACATCCAATCATTAGATCATAATAAACAACTTCAATAATCCATATCTACATGCAATTACTATACAGCATTTTATCAGGTTTTGGTTATTTTTAATCCAACAAGTAAAAGTAATAAATAATTAAGAGCTCACCATGGAGAAACTATGCTCCAATACAAGATTAACCCTGATCAATAAACATGGAAAGAGAATAGATCAAATCAAAAGATTCATATTTCTTGATCTATCATTACAGGCATAATCACTAACTTGAAGGGACAAACTTGAGAAAAACAAAAACGAGAAATAGACCACACAAGACATACACCACAAAATGCAAGAAACTTCCAAAAAATGAGAGGAAGAAAATGAAAATTAACTCAAAACCCAGATTCCCATCTAGTCTTCTAAATGAAAAACAAACATTCAGTCAAAACTACCCCTAATAAAGAAAATTAAAATTAAAAAAAGGATATAAATATGGAATACAGAACATTTATTGTCGCTTTTCCCCTAAAATCTCAAAACACACAAGTGTAAAACATTAAAAACAGAACAACAATCAAGAGAAGGAGAGGCGCAGAAGTCAACTAACTAACAAGAGATGCAAGGATTAAAAGAGTAAATGACAGGGGGAAAAAAGAGGAAAACCCACCTGAATATAAACTAAAATCTACAGATCAAGCCATTGAAACCAATGAAAAATGCAAAATAGAGCCTAAGAAAAGCAAAAAGTTGAGACTCATGTATTTACCTGTATGTATAAGCAGAAAATTGTCTGAAAAATACAAGCTCTTGATGTTTAGAATGATGCTATTTAATAAAGGGAAGAGTCAATTTCTGTTCTTTTTGAAGGCTAAGCCTTTGTATTGGTATTTTGTCAAATCAAAACAAACTTGGGATACAGGAAGAAGCTGTGAGACAATAGGAGAAGGCCTTTCTCATATTTGTAGGCGAAAGAGAGATTTAGAGAGAGAAAAAAAGGTTTTAGAGAGAGAAAAGGGCTGGGGTGGTGGCTTGGCTTTCTTTGCTTTTGGGTCGCATTTAATTTACGCAACAACAAGACCGGCTCTGATTTTCTTGACTCGTGTGAGGTGCCCAAGAAGCTTCTTGTTCTTTCTTTTTCGTGTAATTACCATTTAATCCCTATATTTAGGTCAAATATGCTAGCTAGGACCTTAATTTTCCATATTATGTTATATAGTCCCTCAGTTTTGATTTTGTTACACTAGTTAGGAAATCGGTCAAAATTAAGGGATTTTCTAGTGGTAAAAAAAGTAAAATAAAAAATAGAAAAAGTAACAACAAATTAAAATAAAAAAAATTAAGGGATTTTAATTTTTTGTTAAAATTAAAATTAAGGGATTTTCTATCAGTAAAAAAATTAAAATAAAAATAGAAAAGTAACAAAAAAAACAGAAAATTGGCAAGACAAAAATGCCCTTAAAAGAAAAAAAAAAAAAAAAATTCAACTACTTCAATCTCTTTCCAATCGCTATGGATTGCTAGAGGAGTATACGGGAAATAATTTATGAGGAAAAGCCTCTGACGGAGAGAGTTGAATCGAATAGGGATTTGTCTTTAAAGATAATTGAAAAATTGAACGATGAAAACTTTTTAAATCTAGCGGGGTTGAGCATTCAGTTATTCAAATCGAACCAAATAGAACTTACTCGAATTTTGCTTATCCAAATATATTTTTATAGTATCCGAATCGAATTAAATCAGTTTGATTCTATTTAGATTCGGTTATTCAAAATCAAATTAATTATTTTGAGTTTAAAAATAAATTCAGTTATATATACACATACATACGATAACCGAACCAAAAATTAAAAATCAAATAGTTTTTTATACTAAATTCAATCGGTAACCGAATTTCTAAAATAACTATCCGAATGAGTCAATTTGATTCCGTTCGTGGCTAGAAACCGAGAATTGCACCCTTGTTGGATCCAAATTTCAGGCAATCTACAAATGCTTTAGATTAAGGGTGGCCACGGTTCCGGAACCAAACCGAAAATTTTTGGTTCCGGTTCCGATTCCGGTACGGTGTCAAAATCGACGGTTCCGATCGGTTTTCCAACCGGTTTTTCGGCAAATTGCATAATTTTAAATTTTAAATTTTGAACAACGGTTTTCAAAATTTAATAAATTTGTGAAAGTTATTTGTAAAAAAAATACACCTAAAAAATTAAAAAATGCTTCAATTAAATTTATTTTTTTAAAGACTTGAACTTAATTATTTTTTTTAAAAAAATTCTTCAACTGAATTTATTTTTTGTTTAAAAAAGTTTGAACATAATTTTTTAAAAAAAAAGGGCTTGAACTTAATTTTAAAAAAAAATAAATAAATAAGTTGCCTACGTATCCTCTTGGGGTTTAGAGGAATTAAAGCCCACGTAGTTCTTAATTACCTTATACCAATTTCACCTCTTTTACCTTATTCGCTATTTGTACCACCGGTTGATGTTCCCGTTGAGGACCCATCGTATAAATCATATAAATCTTCATTTTCTTTTAGATTTTCTTGTACTCTTAGTTCGGCCTTATTCCAATCATCCACGCATGATTGTGCTTCTAATGAATCGGGTGTCATACGAGATCGTGTTTCATCAAGTATGTTTCCTCCTTGACTAAAAGCTTGTTTAACCGCAACAGTGGAGACCGGAGCTGCTAAAATTTATTTTGCAATTAAAGAAAATATTGGAAAAATATTAGCGTGACGACTCTACCAATCTAAAATTGGAAAATTAGTATCTGCATAATCATCACCAAACTCAAAAGAAGTGGTTAGATAATTATCAAATTCAGAAAAAGAACTGAATTCCCTTGGTCTTTTTCGTCTTTGTAGTAAAACTTGTTCAGCAACACCAATACCACTTACCTTTTGTGTTGGAAATTGTTGAATATTAGATTGAGAAGAATTAGAAGTAGATGAATTAGAAAATTGAACAAATTCATTATATAATTGCATAATATTTTGTTTAACTTCATGCAATACTACATTTATATTAACATTATCTCCTATATCAAGATTTAATACTTCATAATAAATAGTCAAATATTCACATAAAACATCAATTTTACATCTAGGATCAAATACAATAACAACAAGATAAAGGGGTGGTATATTTTTAAAATAAGATAATCATTTTTTTTTCATTGAAAAATACAATCTTTTAATATACAATCATTTTCAAATTCTTGGAGTGCACTAACAATATTAATACACATAGGTAAAAATAAATGAGATGTGGGATAATAAACCCCACTAAATTTATAGGTAGCATCATTAAAAATTTTTAAAATATCTAAAATTTTTACACAAATATCCCAATTTTGTGGATATAAATTAATATCTTCAATATTATTAGTAACAAAAAAGCATAATAATTCTTTATAAGAAAAAAGACTCATTTAGTAATTCATATGTTGAATTCCAACGAGTTAGGACATCCCTTGGAAAACATTTTGGTCTTTTATTATTTTCCTTACAAAATTTAGCCCAACTTTTCATCACTTGGGGATGTCCCCATAAATATGAAATAGCTTTTTTAATTGGAAAAATAAAAGATTCAAGAATTTTTAAACCATCTTGTACACATAAATTTAAAACATGGCATGCACATCTTATATGAAAAAATTTTCCACCAATACTTGGTTCACAAATATTTTTAAGTTCAATAATTGATTTAGTATTAGCAGAAGCATTATCAAATGAAATTGAAAAATTTTTTTTGTCAACTTATATTCATCTAAATTTGAAACAATTATTTTATAAATATTATTTGCAGTATGTTTATCATCAAAAATACGAAATGCAATAATTCTTTTTTGAATTTTCCAATTATCATCAATCCAATGACATGTAATGCCCATATAAGAATGCATTTGCCAATGATCACTCCAAATATCACAACAAATTGAAACAAGAATTTTCATTTGAGAAAATAAAAGCTCTAACTCTTTTTTTCCTTTATTATATAAAGAAATAATAGTTCGTTTTACAGTATTTCTTGGCACTCTTTTAGCAGAAGGATTTAAAGCTTTTTGACAATAATTATTAAAACCTACTTTTTCACCAAAATTAAAAGATAAATGTTCTATAGAAATCATTTTTGTTAATTCTTCATTTTTGTTAATTTTAGCAGAAGGATTTAAAACTTTTTGACAATAATTATTAAAACATACTTTTTCACCAAAACTAAAAGATAAATGTTCTATAGAAATCATTTTTGTTAATTCTTCTTTTTGTATTTTTTCAGAATATTGAAATAAAGAAAGGTTAGAAGATGCGTACCCGGAAATTTGTGTTTGAGACCTATCAACTCCTATTTTTGTTGGATGTTTTGTCTCCAAATGCTTCCAAAATGATCCATAGCCACCCGCTTATTTAAATTTATAAGATTTTCCATAATAATTGCAAATTACATCGTACATTTTCTCACCTTTGAATTTTTTCATGAAATGAATGGCGAATATGTCGGAACTTTGTCTTGCTCTTCCAACAATTTGTGCTCGTTGCTCTTGCTCTTGCTCTTCCTCTTCTTGTAATTGCTTATTATTAAATTCAGATTCTTGAGTTAGAATTTCCAAGTTTTCATTTGGATATCTCTCAAAATTAAATTGGTTGGGAGTGAAATCAAAGATGTCGTTTGTAGGGATATATGAATATTGTGTTTCTCCAATCTTTCCCTTGCTCTTACCAGAATTTGAGTTTCCTCCACTTGCCATTATATGATAATAAGATATAATTTGGAAAATTGAATAAAAAAAATTAGAGAGAATACTAACTTAATAAGAGAGATTGTAGAGTAGAGAAGAATAATATAGAGTAGAGTGTAATATATTGTAGAGAGAGTAGAGATTTTTTTGTGATGAATTTGTAAATGAAATGAGGTATTTATAATAAATCCAAAAAATTATTTTTCCAAAAATACCCTTGAAACTAGTCGTTATGTAGCCGTTTATAGTTGTTGGGAGGGGTAATTAAGAGATTTCACAATAAAATTTTTTTAAAAAAAAACTGATAGTTTCTAACGGCTAGAACCGCCGGTTCTAACCAGCCGGAGAACCGGCGGTTCCATCCAGTTCCAACCGGTTTGTTTGAATCGCCGGTTGCGATTCCAACAAAACTGGAACTGGAACCGAACCGGAAATCTCCGGTTCCGGTTTCCACCAATTCTGGTTACGGTTCGGGACCGGTTCGAACCAACAATTCCGGTTCCCGAAACCGTAATATGGCCACCCCTACTTTAGATGTTGGGTGGGAATTGGTAAAGTAGATAAAGCTATCTAGTTCTTGAAATTGCTATTATTCCTTTAGGAGAGTATTTCGGCCGGGTTTTTGTTCCCTCTATTGTTATAGACAGTGTTTAAAGAATGAAGAGAGGAGAAGATTGGTATTAGGCATTTGAAGTCAAGAAATTGATGATTTTATGAATATATAATTAAAAAATAATAATAAAAGTAGTGCGTAAATTCTATGTGAAGAGTCCAAAATATTTTTTTTTCGAAAATTTTATTAGCAAATTGAGAAATTCCGGGGGCAAGAAGACATAATTAATTGTGATTTTGTATGGTTACCTTTTTTTAATTAATGTTTGGTTTATGTCTTAATTAATTATTACTAAATAATGATTATGGAACTTCCATTTTGTATTATTGTAAATTTAATAGCAATATTACGCTTTCAGCTTTTGTGTTAATTCAAAATACTCTCTCTGTCCCAAAATATAAGTCGTTTTTGAGTAATAATTTTGTCCCAAAATATAAGTAGTTTTGAGTATTTTAAGGAGTAATAAATGATATTTTTTCAATGTTACCCTTATTTAGATTAATTACAATAAATACTTTCACAAATAACTATTGGTTTTGAGATAAATGATAATTTGGTTAAATTACCATTGAGTTTGTTATAATGAAAGAAAATTAATTGCTTCCTTGATCTTTGTGTAACAACCTTAAATGACTTATATTTTGAGACAAATGGAGTAATTAAAATGAAAGGGGAAAGAGATTTAAGAGAGATAGCAAGAAATTAGGGCTCCATTGTCTAGGTAGAAGAGAAATACTAAAGGCAATTTAGTATTTCACTACCACTTAACATCAAATTAACAGATTTCCCAGCTAGAATAATAGAATTAAAACCTAAGGACTATAGTGTAATTTTAAAACTCAAAATTCTAATTAATGTATTGATTTAAATATAAGGATAAATTAGTAATTTAATTTTTTATATTATAACACTTTTTATATTTTTATCCTTAAACTTTTAATAAAATAAAAAATAAAAATTTAGTGGGTCCAAAGAAAGTAGTATCTTTCGATAAATGTTGTTTTAGATTTTGGTATCTATTTATTTATTTATTTGAAAATGGAATTAGGTTTCATTTCTAGGGTTGCTCACCATGTGACTGTATTAGTGAGATCATAGGTGTTAGGTTTTTTTCTTTTTTTTAAAAAAATTAAACTGAAAATTTTATCTAAGAGAAAAATGTATATCGATTAAGATATTTCTATATTTTTATGTAGAAAAGTTTAATAATAAATTACAAATATAAAAAATAAAAAAAAACACAATATTGATTTGAAATATCTAATTGAGTTGACATAGTATAATGGATGTCTCATAGGCAATTGCTCGCTCTACTTTATGGTTATTTATAGTCACTATCGATTGTATAGTTTTTATATAAGTCTGATCTGATTACCTTCAAATTTCATCATTCTATTATAGAGGAGGGGATCTATATTTTTTTCTGTTTAACTATCCAAATAACAAATATCATAAATAAAATTACCATAACAAACTCAAGAACTGTCAAAACGACAAGATCTAAAAAAGAAATTTCAATATATGGGCAACAAAATTCCAATATATATGCGATGCTAATTCATATTTGTATCAAAAGATACAAATTTAAAGATTATTCGAAAAAAATAGAGAAATAATGAGAATATTAATTCAATTCTAGAAAGCATGAGAGTCGAAATAAAAGAAAGTCTTACATTATTGTAATATACTAATTTTATATAATAAAATTATTTTTCAACTCTATTTTTAATACTTATTAATTAATGAATTTGTAAGAATTCACTCAATTAGGAAAGAATTTTGTTCTCAAACCTGTTAATCAAATTCAATTTTTAGATTAGTTATTAATTGGTAAGAATTAAAGCTCTATTCTTTATTAATCATAATTTTTTTGTCATTGGAAGTACTTTCAAGATGATATTAAGACTTTTCATGAATATAAAATACCAATATAAAGAAAAGATTTTATTAAAATATATAATATTGATTAAGAGTTAAAAATATATACCTTCAAAAAAAAAAAAAAAAAAAAGAGTTAAAAATATAAATGGCATTTTAGAGAAATCTGTAACTTCACGGGTACTCATATGGTGAGTCAATGAGTCGGTGCATACTAATGCTATATTGTCAAAATCATTACTCAATAAGCACCACTTTTTCTACAATAAGACATTTATAATATAGTATTAAGTGTTAATTACCCTTTGTGCCTAATTTAATATAATTCTTTTTAATCAAATCATAACCTCCTTTAAAGAAGTTATACCATCATATAATATAATGTAATATAATATATATTTCCAATAATTTAAGTTTAATTATAAGATTTTAACAGTTGTCATACTCCCTCTGTTCAGAATAATAATCTCATTTATATTTTTTAGAATTTTTTTTCACTTTCTCACGATACCCTTGTTAATAATACGTGTAAATAATTAATATTAATTTACTATATAGTGAAAAAAGTCTTAAGAAATTAATTTTGAAAATTCAAGGAATTATTAATATATGATGTTTAAAGTTTTTAAGAGTATATATAAGAAAAAAAAAAGAAAAAAAAAATAGTGAACAAGACTTTATAATTGTATGTAAAAAGAGAACAAGACTTCAAATTCACTCACTGAATTATTATGTTGCTTGTAAATCACAAGACTACAATCTTAAAAGGAGTTAAAAAAGCACATGGATGCTTGTACATACATTAATTACTTGTTTCCTTTTTTTTTTTTTTTTTTTTTATTGAACAAAAATTAATTGTTCATGAATTGCTTTTAAAACACATTACAATTTTTGAAGGAGAGAAAATAATTGATGGTTAAATTCTAAAATAGGCCAATTTTTAATTAATTTTGTGATTATTAGTACCATATTCTTGAAGTTAGATCAATTACATTTAATATATTACATTAATATAATTAGTTGAATTAATAAGAATTTTCTCAATTAAGGATTCATTTTTCTGGAAATATTTTAAAAATACTAAAAATAGTATTTATGAAAGAACCAAATCAATTTGGAAATTGGGTCCTTAAGATTATTTAAGCAAAACTTTAGTTTGAATATATATAAATAAACTTGCCTTAATTACCAAAATGAATAGTAAGGTTTAACATGATATGGATATTTATTATTTTTCAGATAATATTAAGTTTATCTCTCTAATTATTTATATTTGAATTAAAAAAATTTATAAATAATATATATAGTTTGGAGAGCATAATTTCCAATTCAATGAACTTTTCAAAAATCGAATTTATATTTTTAGCCATACAGAATTAAAGTATTGTACCATCCAACAACTTATTGGTTTTAATATTATTTTTTAATATTATGTTTGGTAGCCTAACTATATAAATTGACTTGCTTTCCTTCTTTTTTCTTTCTGAATTGAGATGTAAAGCCATAATAGAATGAAAGACTAAAAATAAATTACGTATAATATCTGAAATTTCTACACATACATATTATAAATTTTGTTTTGTTAACTCCAAATATTTTCATTTAAAAAAAAATCCATATCCTTGCTAATAGTTTTAATTATTGTATGTACCATTTCGAAAATTGTACAAGTGTAGACAAAAGAGTTGAAAGAATTGGATATGCATTAGTAACAATTGATAATTGTATGATAAGAAAAAAGAAAAACATAAACGTGCTTTAAAAGAAAAATGTAATATAATTTAAATTTAATAGATTGTGAATTTTTTAATAAGCGTAATATATATAAAATCATATTTATTAAAATTTTCTAATTTATGATAGGCTAGATATTAAGTTAAATAAAAAATATTTACACATTAAAATAAATATTATTTCCCTATTAATGAAAATTATGTTGAAATAATTCAATTCAAATCTTTTTTTTATGTCCTTAAAAATGGGAAAAAAAAAGAAATGACCAAGATTATTTATAAATAATCTAATGTGATTTTGTAATGCCTTTTAACTTTCAAATTAAGTGCTTGTTTTGCTTTGAGGACTAAAACATAAAAAAAATGAAAAATGTTGAAATTTCTTTTTAATATTAGAAAAATGGGAATGAAACGTTGACCCCCCAAGTTCATTCCCTTTTGACCTATTCTATTGAAAAAGGCCAAAAATAAATAATAATAAAATAAAAGAAAATAAAAAAACTTGAGTCATGGATTGTGATATTGTAGTTTCCTACATTTTTCATATTTGGGTGCAATGAGCTTGGACTATGTCGGCCAATAATTAGTCAACATCGAAAAGGACCTTAATTAACCTAAATCAATTAGTAAAGACAATTTACAATTGCTTCTTGGTCCCATTGAAGAAGAAGAAGAAGAAGAAGAAAAAGAAGAAGTCTTTGAATGATGGGTACTCTATCTTATAAAGGATAAAATGGAAGTCAATGAATGAGGCTTCCCTAACTTCATTTACACTTGTTTAAATCCAATTGGCACTTTTGGTACAAAGAGGAAAGAAAGTTTTGGCTTGGTGGAAGTTTCTTTCTAGATTATAAATTGTTAATAATTGTTAAAGGTGTTATTAGATGTGATTCGCCCAATCACTTTCGATGGATGAGATGAGATAGTAGAAATTTTTTTCTTTAATTAGAAATTTGCAAAGTGGAATAATACAGTACCAAATACGAGACTCTTTAAAAGAACAAGTATTTTCGAATAAGTCAATTCATTTGAGACTCTGCGGATCCACTCTTTTTTCTATTCGAAGTTTAGTTCTTTGTCCCTCATTTTCACATAAAAAATTCTTTGCAAATAAAGAGATGTCAAAAGGGCTTCTTACTTTCCAAACAGATCTCCTACATCTATATATAAACGCTAGTTTATCAAGAATACGCAAGAAAAACACTTTGAATTGTTGATTCATCATTAGAGATGGCTCTTGATCGTGAAATATCGATTGCTTGTTGAACCCTATAAATTGCGTGAAAGTAAGATGCTCTGAATTTGGGTGTCCAAGAGTTTTTTAAAATGTTCTTGATGGAAAAAAAAAATGTAAATGCAAGAACCCACTGAATTGAATTGGGTCCATGAAATTAAAAAATAGTGAGAATTCTTAGAATTCATAGGGGAGCAAATGGATTTATATACGTAATTAAATATGCGGTATTTACAAACAATAGTATTTGATCATTAGGGAAAAATCAATATATTTTTAATGTCGAATCAAGGTCACCTAGGATAAAAATAAAGCACCGGATCGAGCTATTCTTTGAGTTTGAACTCTAATTATAGAGTGCCTTTAAATACTCAAGAATAGCACTATGCCTCTTTACAAGTCTATTTAGCATAAATCTAAATTAATTGAGCAAGTGAACATCGAGTACCAAATGGTTTGAAACACGTACGAAAAAAATGTCATTAGCCCCTTTCTCCCAAGGTGTTTTTCATTAAATAAAAAATAAAAAAATATTTTTAAATAAAAATCTTTATAATTACTAATGTAGTGCATAAACCAATTAGTTACATTTAGCATGAGCAAAAAAAACCATCATAAAAATTAATTTTATAATTCCTCACCCATGTAATTTTTTTTGGTTTTAAAAAAATAAAGATTTGAACCTAAATCTATGTTAAATTTATGCATACACTGATCATTACAATACACAAAATCTTAGAACCATTTGTCTAGAAAAAATTCTCCAATTTGAGCATATTGTTTTGAAAAGGTGGAATTTTTTTATAATATAGTTTGTTTTATAATATAGTTTGCAAGAAGAAGTTGCTCTCTTCTCTCTTCTGGCTTGTCTTGTCTCTCTGTCGACTGCGTTTCGGCTCAGCATATCCATTGTTGTCAAGTTGTAGCCAGCAACTTGCCAACTTGCCATTCTTGCTTTTTAAATTAGTGGTGATTACAAATTGACAACTTTTACTTCTTTCTTTCTTTCTTTTTTTTTTTTTTTTTTTTTGGAGAAGTTAATTTAATTATTTTGTTTCTTCAATCATGGAAATTAAAAAGGACTGCATGTATATTCCGGTTTTAACGTGCTTAATCATTTTCCAATATTTAATAAAATATTAAATAATAACAATAGCATTTTTTTAATATATAAATAAATAATTTTTTTATTAGTATAATGGCCACAAATTCCTATGTATGTAGAGTTGATATAAAATTAAGTTTCAATAACAGTAATAGTCCAAAAATATCATCTTGTTGTTTATTGGTAGCATTCCTCTATTAATAACTATTATATTACTCTCTAAAATGTATGAATTTTTTTTTATATATCCATTTAGGTGGTGTTTCATAATATTATGTCATGCTTAATATTAATAATTTTAAGTTTTTTTTAATTAAACTAAAATTCAAAATTTGATTTAGAATTTAAAATAAAGATAAATAAAGTCATTAATAATTTTACGGTTTAGAAATTGTTTTTGCAATTAATTTTATACTGTAATGGTCGAGACCTGTAAGATAGTACCCACTTTGAATAAAGTTCAATTCCATCCATACTCGCTTCTTTTTAACGCTTATCCGATATTGGATTCACATATTGTCCGCTTTAGATCCGCCAAATTCCGATATGGAATTCGGGAAGAGAATTGGGGAATGTTACACATACCATTTAACGAGTGGACAACTAAAAGTACAAGGATAAAGAGAAGCAGCAGAAAGTATTATTTTTAACTTTATACCTTGCAACTTGATTAGGACAATGTTCATACAAATTGTTTTACATGCTCTATGTCTCAAGTTGCAAGGCAACTAGAAATAACATATTGCATTACAGCAAATCAAATGAGTTACAGCAGTGGGGAAAACTGCAAAATCAAATCAGAAATAATCAAAACTTCATATCAACACAACCCAATTTCACTAAGCTTGGCTGGAGGCACTCGCAGGAATCCTTTTTCTTGTTTTTCTCTTTTGTTTAGAGATCAAACTTTTCTTGGTAAAACCACAAAGTACAAGCAAAGCCACCAAGACTGAATTTTTGGAGCTTGAGAGTTTTGCTAGATGTCTAAGTCTGTCAAACCAGAATGAAAAATGATTGAGAACCTAATATATATGAAGGTTGTAAAGATTTTTCAACAAAAATTAATCAATAAATATATGGGTTATTTACTATTTGGTCTCTGAAATGCAACCTAATTTGGGTATCAAGAACTTTATCTTAAAAATTGAATTTGTCCTAATGATATAGTTAGTCCATTAGAATAGATGTTAATATCTCACGGATATTTACAGTATAGGTCTACGGCAGACTAAGCCTTTGGTGCACAATAACTTTTTAAATAGCTTTTAGCATTTGCTATTTTTCATAATGTTCGGTAACATAACATTAGAACTAGCTTTTAGAGAGGTTAAGATAATGTTTTATAAAGGGTTAACCCTTGTAATGTTTATCTTTTTACCGTTTTATAAAAAGTTACTCAAACAGCTACTCAAATGGTTAAACACTATTAAAATGCTAATTTTGGCAAACATGCTCTAAATCAGTGAGAGGAGTTTGTTTCAATTGTCATAGCAAATAAAATCCATTGAACATGAAGAGCATGCAGGTAGAATCATGAAATTATAAACTTAACAGTAACCAAAAAAATTCCATACCTAGTTAGCAGTTGCTTTAATCTTGATGCCATTAAGGAAAACATCAGGAACATGGGCTATCTTAGACCAATCATCTCCTGTTTCTGGATTACATCTTTCACACAGTTCAGGACAAAGTCCAATTCTCAGTTCTCTCAAGGAAGCAAGACAATGCATCCCCTCTGGCAAAGAAAACAATTCAGGACATCTTATAATCTCAAGCCTTTTAAGTGATGTTAGATTTTGCAGCCAGTCTGGTAATGCTGTGAAGTTAGGACAATCATCGATATACATATATTGTAAATTGCTTGCAGAGCTTTGAAGCCACTGAGGTAATGTCTCCAACTGCGGTAATTCTCCGAGGACTAATGAACTAAGGCTCAGATTGAAATCTTCAGTATTTTCCATTTCCATCAAATTAAGCTTTCCACAGTCTCCAATCACCAAAGTCTCTAATGCAGATAGATTCCTTATACCGCGAGGTAAGGATGCTAGACTCCCACAAGAAGTTATAACCAATGTTCGAAGGGATGTCAGAGCCTGCATATCATCAAACAATTTTTCCAAATTTCCACATTCAAACAAAGACAGATATCTTAGAGAACTGAGACATCCTATACCGTTTTCTGGTAAGGAAGTCTGTTTTGTAGTTATCTCCAAAAACCTGAGGCCAGTCATGTGCTTGATATCTCTAGGAATTTCTTCAAGCTTCTCACATTCTTCAAGTCTTAAGGTCTGCAAATTCTGCAGCCTGCAAATGGAATTAGGGAGTTTTCGAAGCTCCCGATTCCTATAAAGGTCAAGATATCTCAAATTCTTCAAAGTACCAATTGAATTTGGCAATGTCTCAAAGCATGAATCGCTAAGATTAAGCACTCGTAAGTGCTTGAATCTTGACATACAGGTGTCAACAAATGTTCTGCTACTAGGCCCCATCCCCCTAACTGGGAAAAATATAGTTCTCACCTTCTTTAACTTGTGTAAGAACTTAGGAACCTGTTGACTTGGCAAATTACTGCCTGAAAAGGATAAATGACGGACCTTTTCGTCGACCGATGGGGTGAGAAAGTTTACAGTTGAGCACTCACTTTGCGCAACTGATACAGCTAGATCATGTACAAGATCATGCATTTTGCAGGTAAAAAAGAAACCATGATCCTCAATATCTTGGAGAAAAGATCTCGACCACAGTTCTTTCACAAAACGCAACCCATTCTCTTCCAATTCTTCATCTTCATCAGGCGATTCAAGAAGTCCATAAGCCATCCAAAATTGAATCAATTCAAAACTGTACAACACATAATTTTTGGGAAAGAGGGAACAATAAGCAAAACATCGTTTCAAGTAAGATGGCATGTGATCATAGCTCAACTTCAGCACCGGTAGGATGTCATTTTCTTGATGTTGTAATTTCCATATCTCATTGTCTCTGATGGACACCCAAGTTTTTTCTTCGGTTGATGAATAAAGTAGACTTCCTAATGTTCTCACTGCTAAAGGAACCCCTCCACATTTCTTTACAATCTCATTCCCAATATCTCTGAGATTCAGATATTGCTTCTCTTGTCCTGGATTAAATGCCCATTTCCAAAACAAAGACAAACAATCCTTATGGGAAAGACCAGGCAAATTGTATGCAAAATCATTGCCTACAACAGAAGCAACTCTTGAACTCCTTGTAGTTACAATAATTTTACTTCCCAAAGCACAACCCTCCAACAAACCTCTCAATTCAACCCATTTAACCAGATTTTCATTCCAAACATCATCTAAAACAAGCAAAAACTTTCTACCACCTAAACTCCTCCGCAATCGTGCTTGCAATTGATCCATTGTCAGATCACCATAACTCCTACCAGTAGCAGAACTAGTAATCTCCTTAGCCAACCTAGTAACATCAAATTCCTGAGACACACAAACCCACATCTTCAATTGAAAATTCTTGTCTACCCTTTCATCATTATACACCATTTTAGCTAATGTCGTCTTCCCTTGGCCACCAATTCCAATTATAGGAACAACTGAAAGATTTTCTTTCTCACTATAATGCAACAAATACTCGATAATTTTATCTCTGTCAAAATCTCTCCCAATAACATCTGAAGCTTGAACAAAGGAGTGAGTCATCTCTCTCCTCCTATATTCAACTTTCTCATCTACAAATCTTTCTTTTAAATGAAACTTATTCTTCAAAGCAGCAATTTCATCAAATCTCTCTCTAATATCTTTCATTTTATGCCCAATCTTTAAATTGAACACAAGTTTGTTATCAGTAAAGAATCGACGGACCTTACCATTAGTAGATTGTCTTTGTAAGGCTTCATAGACAAAATCATCAATAATATCCTCCGCATCAAAACAAGCTTCTTTAAGTTTGGATAACCAAACAGTAAGCTCACTGTTTTCCTTTCCCTGTTGCTCCTCTGCATCCAAGAGCACAGCTTTAATGGTGGACAAGGTGTCTTGGAGCTTCTTTAAGTCTTCGTTGACATTCCATGCCAAGCTAAGCTCATCAACAACTTTAGATGTTAACTTGTGAAGAACAGTTTCAGCTATGTTGAAGAGAAAAGATTCTGCCATTTTCTTTTCTTTTCTTTTTTTTTTTTTTTAAAAAAACAGCAAAAGGAAAAAGAAGGCAGTGGTCGCTGATTGGGTTTGCTATGGCGGCGGAGGTGAAATGAAAAGCAGACTTGCAGAGCAGAAATGATCAATCGGTGAATTCAAGTTGGCATATTTTGAAAGGTCTATAATCAAGTAACCATTATCGACCAAATTATTGATAACTAAGTATTAAAAGATTGTTTCTTCATAAACTACAATTGACTTATCTTTTTTAGTTTAAAGTCTTTGCCATCCTTTACTTGTCCCCTGCCAATAAGTTTCTTGCAGGTACCCACTGCAATGGGTGGAAAGATCGCGTTCACGAGTCGGGCTGGGCTTGCATGCAATTCAAGGCTGCACTTGCTTGTTCAATTGCTAATTTAGGCCTATCTAAATATGGCAAAATTCTCTAACCAGCCTAGCCCATTACCTACCAGAGCAAAATTCTCAGAAATTTCTCCCTGAGGGATCTTCACCGAATACTAACTTCAGAATGCAGTGTATACTTACTCTAATAATCTGAAAGGTTAATAGTTTGAGTCCTGATGATGGGTATATCTACACTTGCCATCTTCAGTCGTGGTTATGGAACCGATCTTTCATTTCTAATCTCAATGAAATAACCGTTATTCTTTGTCAAGGCTACATTGCAATAACTCAAAATCAATGGCACCTAAACGCAGCAGCTTCCATGCATTGTTCAACATAAAAAACAAAGCTAGAACACCAAATGGTTAAAATCAATCCACAATCATCGGGTGCGGTCATGAGAAAAATATAATGAATGACTTGAAATGAAGTGAGAATTAGGGAAGACGGAGTAATATCATAAAACAGAAGCATGGTACAATACAAGATAATAAAAATCTTAGCTAGAAAATAAATAATCAGCACATAATCCTACAAAATTAACAATGAAAAAATTTGCTCAGATAAGAATAAGGGTAAAAAGTAACCTAGCAAAACTGATTGGCTTAATTAGTTTAAGCCATCTGTTTAAGTATGTCTAAGTTTCTTATGTATCATAGAGATGGTGCAATACGTCTATAGACTGCTTGAAAAGTCTGTCCCCTATTCCTAGCCACCTTTTGTCCTTCTTCAGTTGCTGTGCTCAGGAGCTCTACAACAGGATCTACTCCAAGCTCCTCCTCTGTGAGGGCTTCAAACATAGGGTGATTCTCCAAACAAGCCTTCATCCACTCACCCAATTCTTCCACATCGGTAATTGTATAAACAATCCCGCCAGTCTCAAGAACATAGGCATACTCATCTAGCAAATGCGGACTAATAACCCTTCGACGATGATTCTTCTCCTTGAAGTGGGGATCCGGGAACAGGAAAAACATCTTCGTAAGCTGTCCTTTCCCAAAGTAATTTGGTATGTATTTCATAGAATTGGTTCGAACCACTGAGACATTTTGATATTGACCTGGATTAGCTATCCTTAATGCTGAAATTCGTTCCTTGACATATTCTGTCACTTTATCCCTAAGTTCCATCCCAATCATTAGGGTTTCTGGAAAAAGGGTTGAAAGACTAATAAGTAGCCCTCCAAAACCACAACCAACATCCGCAAACTGAATCTTTTTGGAACTATCCACTTGATCAGATGAAGGGAAAAATTGAGGGTAATGAACTGAATAGTCAACATGAGAAGGGGAAATTGGAACAGGGAAGTGTGAGTCACTCAGTGGGTTGCTATGTGCTCGTGCTCTGTAGAAGCGTTTCCTTGGCAGGCCAGTTGACTTGCTGAGAGTTGGGTTTACCTCATTTTCTAGCATGTTTTTCTCTGTAAGCTACATAAAAGGATCAATAAGAATTAGACAGTAAAAGTATTAAAAGATAAGAAAGAAAGAAGAAATATGGAGAACAAAGAGTAGAAGACCGCTAGATATATTCAGGAATCTAACAAATCAATAATTAGCAAAGGTACCCTACAATGGCTCAATAAATTAAAAGCAGACATACACAAATAATCAAGATACAAACAGAGGATAACTCCACTGTCTGCTATGATCTAAAACTACTTAAAACCGAAAGATAGAAATACAAATTCAATGATCAATAATTAAAAACAGAACCAACACCAAAGAACAGGCAACATTAGAATAGACAAATATGCAACGGTAATTCTCGAGTATATCAGCGAATGAATGTAAAACATAGAAAAGAATGAGACAGGAAGACAGACAGCACTCTCAAATAAACTACAGATTTAAAGAAGACTTCAAAACCATTGATATGACTTTCAGGATTCGACAAATACACCTCTTCACAGGTTCAGAAGGTCTCTAGTTAGCTAATTCAGATACCCATAGTTATTGATCACGTAGTAAGCAGCAGAAGGCACAACAATTAAACTTACACTGAATCAATCAGAAATAAATCATTCTACTTCTGCTAAATCTCCCGTTAGTTCCAAAGAATACCTTGCTTCATTTAAGATGCATAAGGTTATGATTAAAGATTAGACCTGTACTCTCAATAAGCAAGGCGAATTTCTACAATGTTGCTGTCCCAAATTTGCAAGCTCAACAATGACACATCAATATACAAGTCCATTCGCATTCACGCATTGGCATATCATAGTAGATGTAGTCGATAACTGAACTAATTAACAAGAATCCGAATCCAATATACACCAAAGTCTTTAAATTTTTAGTTAACGAACTCAGACCATAAATCATCTTTGGCACAGTAATCCAAATATGAGGATCAAAACTTAGGTCAAAATATCTATCAAAATCACATGAAAGATTTTTTTTTTTTTTTTTTTCTGTAAGGCTAAGTAGTAGTTGTGGTTGTATTGACAAACAGCAAGAAACAAAATTCAAAATTCAATAACATTTCAAAACCAACATTACACTAAGATAACAAAATTCAGCATTCAGCAACGAAAGCGAATATACTGTAACAGAGGGAGTACCTTCTTATGCAGAGCTCAAAACGCTTGTACTTGTACTGGGCCTGGGGCAAAGAAATAGGTAGAAGAAGAGATTGGAGAATTTGGGAATTAGGGATTGCTTTTCTCCAGGCCAGTTACAAGAGAGGCGGTTGCGCTATTAGCCGTGGAGCGGCTATAATTGCAATTGGCAGGGTTTTAGTTGGTAGATTAACTAACATAAGCTTATCAAATCTTGAGGGTTTTATTGTTGTTATTTTATTTTAGGAATAAAGTTAAAAATGATTAAAAAGATTAAATTTAATATTTTGAGTCAATTAAATCTTTGAATTTGTTTAAAATAATTAAAAAAATCAGATTAACATTTTAGATCAATTTAGTTGTTGATTCTTCAATGTATTTTTAGGCATCTACGACTATAATTAGAATTAACCTGTATAATTTGTTAAAAGTAATTAATTAATTATGGAATGGAAGAAAACTATATATGAAGTATATTGTAGCTGTCTTTACCTTCACTAATGATTTTGAGTTCATAAATATACATTAATTTGAATATTTTAAAACGAGGTAATTACAAATTCAGTTTCTAAACTTTTGAAAAATTTCTATTCAGTGTCTCAACGAAAAACGTTTACAATCAAATTTTTTTGACCAGATAAAATTTTTTCGATTAGATGTATTCATTTTACGTGGCTTGTTGAAAATAAAAATAGGATTCATGAGACCCATTTAATGTTCAAAATATTGCTAAGTATGTCGACATATAGCTTAACACGTGGGATTTAACATTACAGTATCAAAAATGTATTAGTTAATGCAAATTTAGTACTATTAACTAAAAAAATAATGAAATCTTTTAATTATCTTGTTACCTGTTTTATAAAATGGATAATGTGCAAAACACCAATAATAATCTTTTATAAAATTTAAATCAATGCATATTTCAATTTGGATAACTCAAATCTATAAATGTTTTAATATATGATATTAATTAAGATCATTTTATAAAATTTTATAGAAAAAATTATTTATCTTGGTTAAATATTTCCAAGAATTTTAATATTCATATTAAGACTTTTTTATTCATTTATTTTTTCATGTGCAATCATATCATTATTTCATATAAATTATGTGATATGTAAAATTTTCTTAAATACATATATAATCACAAAAACTTTCCTAATAGTTTTTGAAAAAAAGAAATTTGAAAAGAAAAAAAAAGTACATGCATAATCAATTAGATTTACCCGCTAGACTTATCATGCCAAATGGTACAAAAAGAAAGTTTTTGTACTAGGAAATTATTTACTGTAGTAGAAGCCAAAAATAATATTCAATCAAATTAAGTTTATTTGGGTCAAAATTAAAGATAAGTAATATAGCTGCAGATTTCTTAATTAGCAGGTACTAAAATAATTAATTTTTCACTGCTAATTACGTAAATAAATACCATCTTATG
The DNA here is from genome assembly GCF_041381405.1 of Jatropha curcas. Lineage (NCBI taxonomy): Eukaryota > Viridiplantae > Streptophyta > Magnoliopsida > Malpighiales > Euphorbiaceae > Jatropha > Jatropha curcas. The sequence goes on along the minus strand of NC_143152.1, from coordinate 3,121,722 downwards.
ATTTCATTCCATAATAATTAGTTAATAAAATATGTCATCATTTTTTTTTTTTTTGCTGTTAATTGTACCTAACTTCAATACCCACGACGGAATCGTACGTGGACTAGTTCGAAAAAAAATGTTAAAGGTTTCTTAGGAAATAACTTTCACATTAGAGATATGAAATAAATTTTACAGTAGAGTAATATATTATTTTAATGATATTTTAAAAATATACAAGTGGGTATAAGAAGTTGCTTTTGCAACCTTTATATGATATGGACTATTGTTGACCTAGTTTATTAAAACTAGATTATAAACATCATCATGCCTAGACAGGGCAAAGAAATTAAATAAATTCTACAATGTAATAGCACATCAAGGTATAGGGTAATGGTAAGTGTATATACGACCTCTCAATAGATTCAGATTTGAATCTCCTTTTTTTAATATTCAAAAAAAAAAAATTCTACAGAAAAAAATTCTTCTAAGTTTGTCAAAAGTCTGGAAAATATTTCAGGCTATTGAAAATAGAAGTCATTTTCTTTAAAAATGAGTTATTTTTTATTTTGACCATGAAAATATTTTTCCTTGATTTATTTTTTTGAACGCTTCTAACAATAGAATTTGCGAAAAATATTTTCATGCATGTTATTTTATGGAAACAAGCGAAGCAAAGAGCTTAAAAGAGAAAAAAAAAAAAAAAAACTTTCATTGTCTTTGAGCATTTGTTTATTTAAGGAATTTAACAATTGAAAATATCAAATATTATTTGAGTTATAGAATCAAGTAATTCAACGGGTCAAGATGAAAGTATATTTTTTATTAGAGGGAATGGGGCTACCATCAAAATACCATTTATTGTACTTTAATGGAGAATATTTTTGAGCAACTACTTTTTATATTTTAAGCAATGAATTTATAAAAAGTAGTCTCTAAATCTAATTATTTTGACATTTTTTTTATAATTAGAAACTTTATTATTATTATTTTTTATTGTTAGTATTAAATAAAGATTTTTCGATAATGTTAATTAGACAGAGGTGTCGCACGCCCAGAGACTTTAGCTTGTCTCTTTTATTCCTCTTTTCTTTTCTGAGTGTTCCCATTTCCTGTGGACTTAGCGTTTACCCAGTTTACAGAGCAAAGAAATGGAATATTAGAATTTAGAACCCGTCTTCTTTGGCTTGCTATATAATATTTCCATTTGTATATTAACCATTATTCATTAAATCATTCACTAACTCACTTCCTAGTGAAAACAATGGCAGAGTCTTTTCTGTTCAACACTGCAGAGAGCATTTTGGAGAAATTGGCCTCTCTTGCTCTTGAAGAATTTTTATTGGCATGGGGGATTGAAGATGACCTTGAGAAAATTAAAGAGATGTTACTTGCTATCAAAGCTGTGCTTTCTGATGCAGAGAAGCGTCAATCCCAGGATCACCGGATAGAGTTTTGGCTTGGAAAGCTTAAAGATGTCCTTTATGATGCAGAAGATGTGATTGATGAGTTCCGCTGTGAAGCTTTGCGCAGGCAAGTGGTGAAATCTGGAAGCACTACGAGGAAGGTACGCCGATTCTTTTCTAGTTCTAATCCACTTGCTTTCCGCTTTCAAATGGGCCGTAAATTAAAGAAGGTTAGGGAGAGAGTTGCTGGAATTGCAGCTCTCAAGTCTGATTTTGGTCTCACTGAGCGGACTAGTGATAGTTATGTCATACGTAAAGAGAGGGAAATGACCCACTCCTTTGTGGATGCTTCAAATGTCATTGGAAGGGACAAAGATAAAAAAAGAATTATCAAAGAATTGTTGAAACCTGCTGATAATGAAAATGTCTCCATTCTTCCAATTGTTGGAATTGGAGGTCTGGGAAAGACTACACTTGCTAAATTGGTGTATAATGATGAGAGGGTAGTAAGTCATTTTCAGTCAAAATCATGGGTATGTGTCTCTGAAGACTTTGATTTGCAGAAGATGATAATTAAGATCCTTAACTGTGTCAGCCCTGTTAATATGAATATGGATATTGAACAATTGCAAATAGCCTTGCGAGAGGCTTTATATGGAAAGAGATATTTACTCGTACTGGATGATGTTTGGAATGAGGATAGAAGAAAATGGCTTGAATTGAAAATTTTATTGATGGGGGGTGCTAGTGGAAGTAAGATCTTGGTCACCACACGCAGTAAGCATGTTGCTTCAATCATAAGCACAGTCTCATCATATGAGTTAGACCATCTTTCTCATGAGTATTGTTTGGCTATATTCTTTAAATGTGCATTTGAAGAACCAGAAGAGAAACAAAACCCAGACCTCATAAAAATTGGGGAAGAAATCGTGAGCAAATGCAAAGGAATTCCTTTGGCAGTAATAACTTTAGGAACCTTACTTTACTCTGTAGCTGGTGAACGTGATTGGAAATTTGTAAGGGACAATGAGATATGGAAATTAGAGCAAAAGGAAAATGATATTTTACCTGCTTTAAAATTGAGTTATGAACACATGCCATCCTACTTGAAGAGATGCTTTGCTTATTGTTCGATTTTTCCGAAAGATTATCCATTTGTAGATATAGAATTAGTTTATTTTTGGATATCGCATGGACTTATTCAATCTTCGAATGAAAATCAAGAGTTGGAAGATGTTGGCATCCGTTGTTTCCAAGAGCTGTGTTCTAGATGTTTTTTCCAAGATTTCTCTGAATACAATGGTAATGTGTATTGTAAAATGCATGATCTAATACACGACCTAGCATTATCAGTGACTCAAAATGAATGTTTAATAGTAACCTCTTCCAACGAACAGATACCCAAAAGTATTCGACATTTATCATTTCCTTACCCTGAATTGCTTCCTGAGGATCTTCCTAAGCCTGTAAGAAAGCTAGATCGTATAAGAACTATTTCCTGTTCAAATGAAAGAGGCAAGGGGATTAGTAGTGAGATATTCCTTAGAACATGTATCTCAAAATTCCAATATTTGAGGGCCTTGGATTTGAGTTTTTCCAGGGTGAAAGTGCTTCCTGAAGGGATAGGCAGATTGAAGCATTTGAAATATCTTATTTTATATGGGAATATTTACATTAACAGACTGCCTAATTCTATATGCAAGCTACAAAGCTTACAAACTCTACTACTTGGTGATTGTTATGGTCTAAAAGAGTTGCCTAAAAATATGAAGGACTTGATTAATCTTAGATGTCTTTGGATAACTACAAAGCAAAGGTATTTACCAGTTGGTGGAATAGGTTGTCTCAAGTCTCTTCAATATTTGTTCATCACCGACTGTGACAATCTGGAGTCTTTGTGTGAAGATATCCAAGGTCTCAAAAGGCTTCAAACATTGGTTATCCGTGATTGTGACAGTTTGGTTTCTTTGCCACCAAGTGTGAGATTCCTAGCTTCTTTAAAGACTCTTGTTATTGCAGATTGCAGAAGTCTTAGTTTGACAATGAAAGAAGACTCAGCAAGTGAATTTAGCCTTCGCGAACTGAAGATCGGAGGACTATCAAAATTAGTGGATTTTCCAGAATGGCTTCTTCGAGGATCTACTAATAGTTTAAAAGTTATCGAAGTTGTTTCTTGTCACAACCTCAGAGACCTGCCAGACTACATACACAACATACAATCACTAGAAGAGTTTCATATCAAAGGTTGTCCCCAGTTACAAGAAACAGGTGAGAATGCTATAATTTCAAATAGATTGTTAGGAGTAAATATGTAATGTTTTTGAAAAAAAGGTCTAATTATTATTATTTTTTAAATCAAGAAGGAGGGAATAAAACCCATGGTGAATTACACAAGATGCTTTGGCCAAACGGCCCCAAATCTATCATAATCGAACAGACCCAGCACCTGACGAGGGGGGGTCTGCAGCACCTTCAAACCTTTTGCTAACTGAAGAGAAGAAGAAGCCAAAAATCAGCAATACTATTAACCTCCCTATATAGATGCTTCACCCGAACCTGCCAATCACGTGCCAAACATTCTTTGCATACCCAAAATCAAATTTCTATGACATACACCAGCAGAAGCGTTTGAGAGAAGGACAGCCGCCACTGCCTGGGAATCAGATTGAAGGTCTAATTTTTTTTTTTCCCCCCTTCACTTTTCTTTTTCAATATCTGTTAATTCCCTTTTTTTTATATAATTTTGTGTTGAAAATAATGTGACTTAAAATTAATCAACTATTACTAATTACTAAAAATTGGTATAGATTGCTTGGTTTTTCAAATATATATATATATATTTTTTGGGTTAATTAGAATTGAATGGTTGACCCTTGCAATCACACAGTTTCAGAGTCCAACTTAGAGTAACATATCCTGGTCTGGCCGAGGTGAGGAGATCTCTAGATTTTCCAATCTCCGCATACTAAAATAGATGAACAGTTTGTCAGATTTTATCTTTTGTAATTTTACTATATTAATTCAACATTCTGAGTTTATTAATTCATATGAAGTAGTAGTGTCATGTTCATTAATTATCCATTCCCTATTGAAGGTTTATGTATTTGGCTTAATTTATTTATACATTCTTGTAATTATATTTTATATAATCCAAAATGAAGTTCTGCAGCGCATTCACAACGTGTGATATTAAGAATTTTTAAAAATTATATGCATTTTGTTATTATTTGTTTGTTTATACTTTATAGAGACCAAACTCATGGTAGTAATATATACAGTTTACGCAGCACGACTATCCTGCAATTGCACGACCAAACTCATGAAAGATGGCTGTGGATACTTCTTTGGCCGTTGATGAGAGCTTCAGTGAGAGAGAGAGAGAGAGAGAGAGATGGGTCTTATTCGGGCAGGAGAGAGAAATTGGATTTAGTTAGGAAGAGAGAGAGTTTTACTACATCTCTGACTTGGCAAGGCTGGTGGAGGACATTTTTACATTTTCAACGTGCCATGTCAGCATTTCGTCTAATACTAAACGGCTAGACTGACGAATGCATTTTAGCGAAACACAAATTAAAAATTTAATATTTTTGCATAATAAATTGAAATTTTGATACGTCAATGTAACAGGGGATATAGTTCAGATACGATGAGTGAAATTAAGCTCTATCTATAGACATAAAATTCTTGCTTGCACATACATAGATATAGCCTATAGGCCAAGCACATATCCTCAAACTTTACTAAAAAAACTTTATGGTCCTTTCTACTAGTGAAAATGATTTTGTGACGTCTTAAAGATTTAAATCAGTTACTATTACCCCTATGCGAAATAGAGTACAAAAAAGATTTTTTTTTATTTTTAATTATTTGCAGACTAGAAATATTTTTTGCGGTGGGCGCACTAACACTACAAACCCTTTCAACATCGGCTCTTTGCTTTTTTGCTGCAGATAACTTCCTCCATTGTAGCCTCTCCACTTCTCATATTTCCTCCAAAAAACAATCTTCTGCATAAGCTATTCATGAACTTTCTACTCCTCTGTATCTCTTCAATATACGACTCTCTACGTCTTCCAAAAATGTCTCTCTTGCTAACAAAATTGATTCTTTTTCCAAAATTTCAAATAAAAATTTGTATTATATAAGTTATCCCTCAAATAATGTGATTTTCACCTTGTATTACTTGTATATGTTTCATTTTATCAATTTCTCCTTCAGTCTAGATTTTTCTTTAAAACTATATATTTGGGACTTGAAAAGAAAGTGAACAGTAATCATATGGTTTTAGATTTGGATCCAAAACAATTCTATATTTGACTTGGTAAACATTGTATTTGACCATTCAATGTCTCAACTTGTAAACAACACTTATTGTATAGTTAAAAATATAAAAAAAATATTGTTTCAAAAGTTTCATTAACCACGTATCAAATCAATATTTTGTAAATAAAAACGAAAAACCTTAAAAAATATTGTTCTCAATTAAGGAGGTGTGAGATTATTACAAAAAGTGAAATTCAAGGTATCACAATGTTGCTTTTAAAGTTTAGGATGACATAAAATTTTAAAAAATTAATTATTTAATCCCTAAGGTATGATGAAATTATTTAAGAAATTCCTTCGTTTTGAATAAATATTCAAAACATTCCTAACGTTTGCATCTGTCACTCTAAATAATCTCTTCGTCCACTTTTAAGAGTGTTTTCCTCTAAATATTGGAAAAAGCAAGAGAGAGATGAGAAAACATATAATTTCGTCATATATAATGGCTAAATAATTAACTTTTTCAAAATTTTTTATCAAAATTCAAAAATTATATTATGTATGAAAAAAGGACACAGCACGCTTAGACATGCTATGCTAATTGAATATAAAGATTATTAAAAAAATACAAACAAAGAAACGATGATCCATAATACCACAGAAACATAAAATAAAAAATTACTTAAATTTTCTACTTTAATATTCTTAATTAAATTTTCAATCTTAACATAATTATTAAAAATTAGGGCCTCTATCTTTGATTTGTTTAGAGAAAATTAGCAATTTGATGAAGAATTTCAATATTTTTAGAAGTTTCAAATTCATCACTAAAACATTAGATATTTTAGTTTGTTGAATATAATATTATAGGCATTTTCTTGATAAAAACCGAAGCTTACTAATGATATATAAGTTTTGTGAAATCTTGAATTTCAAATCAACATTGTGAAACGGCCTTTTAAATTTAACACCAGTAGATATTTATGTAGGCAAAAACTTATAAACTGTGATAATTATTTGGATTTTTCTTCATTTGCATATCTTTAAACTTTTACTTTACGTATAAATAATTATCTAATATATATTGAAGACCACAATTTTATTAATAAATTTTTAAATATTTTATAAATTTTTTAAAATGTCTTTAAAATATTCAGGAGGTATCTTGAAATCTACAAAATTAATAAAATTTATTAAAAAAAATATGAAATTTTTTTTCCTATATTGGTCGCTGCACTGCACAAAGCAAATAAATGAAATGAATTCCACAGTTTAATAATGTTATTTTTTATTTTAATCACAAACCCATTGGCCGATTAAAAGTAGAGAATAAATATTGTGCCGATTAAAAGTAGAGAATAAATATCGTGCCGATTAAAAGTAGAGAATAAATATCGTGCCGATTAAACGTAGAGAATAAAGAATAAATATCGTGCCGATTAAAATTAGAGAATAAATATCGTGCCTAGACAGTGCAAAGACATGCAATATTAGAACGTCTATCTTCTTTGTCCAGCGAATGCGAAGAATCTAAGGTTTTCACTTTACATCTTTATTCTAGGTTTGGATGGCTTGGGATTAGATGCTTGAGTGTGTTCAGGTTTTTCATAGTCATATTAATACTGATAAAATAAATTATTTGGCTGGAAAAAAAAAAATCATTTCCATTTGTGTTTGATAATTGCACATCAAACCATTCACTCACTTCCAACGAGAAAACAATGGCAGAGTCTTTTTTGTTCAATACTGCAGAAAGCGTTTTGGGCAAACTGACTGCTCTTGCTCTTCAAGAATTTTTCTTGGCATGGGGGCTTGAAGATGACCTTGAAAAAATTAAAGAGATGTTACTTGCTATCAAAGCTGTGCTTTCTGATGCAGAGAAGCGTCAATCCCAGGATCACCGGATAGAGTTTTGGCTTGGAAAGCTTCAAGATGTCCTTTATGATGCAGAAGATGTGATTGATGAGTTCCGCTGTGAAGCTTTGCGCAGGCAAGTGGTGAAATCTGGAAGCACTACGAGGAAGGTACGCCGATTCTTTTCTAGTTCTAATCCACTTGCTTTCCGCTTTCAAATGGGCCATAAATTAAAGAAGGTTAGGGAGAGAGTTGCTGGAATTGCAGCTCTCAAGTCTGATTTTGGTCTCACTGAGCGGACTAGTGATAGTTATGTCATACGTAAAGAGAGGGAAATGACCCACTCCTTTGTGGATGCTTCAAATGTCATTGGAAGGGACAAAGATAAAGAAAGAATTATCGAAGAATTGTTGAAACCTGCTGATAATGAAAATGTCTCCATTATTCCAATTGTTGGAATTGGAGGTCTGGGAAAGACTACACTTGCTAAATTGGTGTATAATGATGAGAGGGTAGTAAGTCATTTTCAGGCAAAATCATGGGTATGTGTCTCTGAAGACTTTGATTTGCAGAAGATGATAATTAAGATCCTTAACTGTGTGAGCCCTGTTAATATGAATGTGGACATTGAGCAATTGCAAATAGCCTTGCGAGAGGCTTTATATGGAAAGAGATATTTACTCGTACTGGATGATGTTTGGAATGAGGATAGAAGAAAATGGCTTGAATTGAAAATTTTATTGATGGGGGGTGCTAGTGGAAGTAAGATCTTGGTCACCACACGCAGTAAGCATGTTGCTTCAATCATGAGCACAGTCTCATCATATGAGTTAGACTATCTTTCTCATGAGTATTGTTTGGCTATATTCTTTAAATGTGCATTTGAAGAACCAGAAGATAAAAACCCAGACCTCGTAAAAATTGGGGAAGAAATCGTGAGCAAATGCAAAGGAAATCCTTTGGCAGTAATAACTTTAGGAACCTTACTTTACTCTGTAGCTGGTGAACGTGATTGGAAATTTGTAAGGGACAATGAGATATGGAAATTAGAGCAAAAGGAAAATGATATTTTGCCTGCTTTAAAATTGAGTTATGAACACATGCCATCCTACTTGAAGAGATGTTTTGCTTATTGTTCGATTTTTCCGAAAGATTATCTATTTGTAGATATAGATTTAGTTTATTTTTGGATATCGCATGGACTTATTCAATCTTCGAATGAAAATCAAGAGTTGGAAGATGTTGGCATCCGTTGTTTCCAAGAGCTGTGTTCTAGATGTTTTTTCCAAGATTTCGCTGAACACAATGGTAAAGTATATTGTAAAATGCATGATCTAATACACGACCTAGCATTATCAGTGACTCAAAATGAATGTTTAATAATAACCTCTTCCAACGAACAGATACCCAAAAGTATTCGACATTTATTATTTCCTTACCCTGAATTGCTTCCTGAGGATCTTCCTAAGCCCGTAAGAAAGCTAGATCGTCTAAGAACTATTTCCTGTTCAAATGAAAGAGGCAAGGGGATTAGTAGTGAGATATTGCTTAGAACATGTATCTCAAAATTCCAATACTTGAGGGCCTTGGATTTGGATTTTTCCACGGTGGCTGTACTCCCTAAAAGGATAGCCAAATTGAAGCATTTGAAATATCTTAGTTTGTTTGGGAATATTGGCATTAAAAGACTGCCTGAGTCCATATGCAAATTACAAAGCTTGCAAATTCTACTGCTTGGTAATTGTCGTGGTCTTAGAGAGTTGCCCAAAGATATAAAGTACTTGATTAGCCTTAGATGCCTTTGGATAACTACACAACAAAGGTATTTACCAAATGGTGGAATTGGGTGCCTCGGGTCTCTTCGATATTTGTACATCACCGGTTGTGTAAATTTGGAGTATTTGTTTGGAGATATCCAAGGTCTGAAAAAACTTCAAACTTTGGTTATCCGTCATTGTCACAGCTTGGTCTCTTTGCCACCAAGTGTGAAATTTCTAGCTGCTTTGAAGACTCTTGTTGTTGCGGGTTGCGAAAATCTTGATTTGACAATGGAGGAAGGAATAGATAGTCAAGACTCGACAAGCCAATTATTTAGCCTTCGCACATTGGAGATTGTAGGATTACCAAAGTTAGTGGATTTTCCGCAATGGCTTCTTCCCAGATCTAATACCGGTTTAAAAGTTATCGAAGTTGCATTTTGTAGCAACTTCAGGAACTTTCCAAACTACATCCACAACATACCATCGCTTGAGTTAAGCATCATTGATTGCCCCCAATATCAAGGTGAGGATATTATTATATGAAATATAGGGTAATTTGGAATGATGGAGATTAATTGTTTCCTCAATCTTCATGTAAAAATTTTAAACTGCTTATATTTTGGTAGTGGTGTAGGGAGTATGTTATTAATCAACTTATTTAATTTTCGTTTCATCTAAAAACATAATTTTATTGGTGGTCAAATGTTTTTTCATATATTTAACTAATTAAAATTAAAATACAATATGCTTAGAAAATTTACCATTTCTTAAGAGAACATTATATTTATGATGTATATATGTTAATTTGACAATTCTTATGTCTCTGGATTAATAGGTCCAAACCTCAATTAGTTGAGTTGCGTTTACACGTGGGCTTCCCTGAACCAAAGGAATAGCTTGATTGCTAGTAAGACATTATACATATTAATAGTCTTCTACATCATTTTTCAAATTTTGAATAATTATGTTACTAAAAATATTTGTTGTATAACATGAAAAAAAACTATTGATTTAAACCTTTGATATTATTGATAACACATTTTTCAAAATGGAAAAAAAAAAAAAATGTTCATGCTGGTTTAATTTGAGTGTTTGGAAGATGGAAATTATACGAGGTTGCTAGGTGCAGTGAATTATATTGCCCCAGAGGTAAATATTTCGCTTTTTAAAGACAATATCTATTTTTTTTTTTTCCTTTATATTTGCTAATTTCCTCTTTGTATATATTCACACACTTTGTAAAATTTATACACATTATGTAATTATATTTTATAGACGAACTTGTGAACCAAAAAAAAAAAGATAAAATTGAATTTGTTAGAGAAAATGAACACTTGTCACCTATTAGCTAAGGTTTTTGAATTGATTTTGTGTAGACTGTTTTTGACTTGGATTATATATTGCAGGTGTTGTGGCCTTTCAACAAAAATTATCAGCCAACCAATGTTAAACGTTCAATTAGTTGGGCTTTTTTTTTTTTTTTTTTTTCATACAACCAGTAGGTGTAATTTCCTTGGACCGTAGAGTGTAAAGGTTTTTAGCTTTTCAGTAAAGTGCGTTTTTTTGGGAATAGAATTTGTGTTTTCATCCTTATGGGGGTTGAGGTCACTTACCATCCTCACCTTCATGTTGTTGGTTCCATTTCCTTCCTTACTGTGTTATTTTTTACAATTTTCTGTGGTTTGTGGATTTGAGTATTTTATGTTTGTCTAGTGTAATTGTATTAATGTTGTACTAATACTTGTAATATTGTACTTGTATAAAAGAAGTCCTTTAAAAATTAAGGGAATGTCATTAATTTTTAAGTGGGTAATCTACTCGCCACCGTCCTTATATGTGCCCTTTTATAAATTTGATATTTGATTGTCGATTCTTAATGCCCTTCAAATAAAACTGAAAATAGATATCTGGTTGATCCTTTAAATTTGAAATCTTCTTTCTAAAGTGATAATCGATTTTATATTTAAAATTGATTTAAAAAAGTCTCCCTATGAGTATTATTGTAAATGAGTCAATCTACTTGTGAAATGTTTGAGGCTCCGTTTGAAAAAAGCTCGTTTGAACTTGTTCTATAAGCTCAACGAGTTTATTCGAGCTGAACTATCAAACTCGTTTAATAAATACATTAATGATTTATCAAGCTCAACTAGATATGTGTTAATTTTATAAAATTATATATTAATTTCGCTATAATTTGGAAACTCGAAATTTTATATTTTTCTTTAAAAAATATTATTTGTCTTTTCATATAAATTGACAGACAAATGACCAACTTTTAAAATTGACGGATGTATGTATTAGTTTCGTTATAGAAATTTGGCTATAATTTGGAGATTTAAAATTTTCTATTTTTCTTTAAACAAGATTATTTTAATCTTTTTATAGAAATTAACGGATAAAAGATCAACTTTTAGAACTGAAAGATATATGTATTAGTTTCCTAATAGGAATTTCGCTAGCAACGCAGAAAATTATTTTTTCTTACTATTATTATATACACAGACAGGCCTGCCAAACTAGGAGGAAAACTTTGAGGCCCATTGGATGGATGAGACTATCTAGTTCTTCTCTGGATTCTTCTCCTTCTCCAATAATATAGGATGTGCATTTTTCTCAAGTCTTAAAATATTCCCCTTTTTTTTTTAAAAAAAAAAAGTCGTCCAATGTATGTTTGACACCTCATTTATTTATTTTTAAATGTTTCACCGAATTCATTGTAGTCTTAAAAAAAACATAAAAATTTGTAACTTCGTAGAGAATAAAAGAGAACGAAAAACTTTAGTTTAGAGTTTATGTCTATGTATATTTAAAGCGTATATAATATTTTCCAATAGTTATTCTTTTGTCTATTTTGGTCATCTACTCCTTATCATTATTCATTGTAGTTTTATTTTATTGATTTAAATAAATTCAATTTAAATGACTATCATTTATGTATTTTAATGAATATCTCAATTTAATTTATGCGTGATTCGAAATTATTTTCGAAAAATTTCTTTTTTCGAATAAATTTAAGAGTATAGTGTTTTTATATTTTTACGAAAATAAATTAGATTAGAAGTGGAAAATAAAGAGCCGTGATATATTGAATTTTAACAATAAATAGAAAATATAATTTCATTTTCATTCAATGCACTAAATCAATACAAATCAAATCAATGCCATACACTAAATCTCTATATATCCATTCAAATACAAGGAAGTTAATTTCAAATTTTAAATATTGATATTGATATTTAATGGATATAATATAAAATAAATCTGTTTTTTTATTTATTTTTTCTTCGTTTTTATAAACAAATATATTATTAAAAAAATCAATCTATCCATGAGATAATCAAAGTAGCATCTCTGTGAAGGTTTTGGATTTTATTGGCCAAAAAAGACATTGAGATAATGAGATATGTTAACATCAATTAATGTTATTATATAATTTTATTTAATCATAAAATAAAATACTATGCAAGCCATTTTCATTTACATCGATAGGTCACTCTCACACACCTAAGTCTCAATACATTCACAGACACTTGATACCAATCTTTATTACTTAACAGTGGACACATGTTACTTGGAGAATACTGGGTACAATCTCTTAATTACATTTTCTTTCAAACACTTCTTGTTTATTTGTTCTGATTCATCTTCTTTTTTTTTTTTTTATTCTTTAACCATATATTTCCTCGGCGCATTGAATTAGAATTAAATCGTGTTCACACTAGATCAGTCCATTAAAAAGTGAAGTACTCCGACGAATATTTATTCTATACATGAGAATCAAATTTAATATGATATGTAGATTTAAATTATCTGTGGCGGAGAAGAATTAATTTGAGAATATAAGTGATTGGAGACCATAGAGTTATAGATGACTTACTTTTAAATTAAATATAAATATAGATTAATTAAATGATAATTATTGAAAGAGAATACTATTATTAAGTGTTAAATATTAATATCAATGTCTGTTGCTAGCATTTCTATATGTTACATTCCACCACTACTAATTACATCATATACAGGATAGAAACAAAAAAGAAAAGAAAAAAAAAAAATTACATCATAGGATAGCTCCAAAATTACGGAATAGTACATTTGTACATTTCTCATTGGACAAGCAATGCTTAAAATAAATTAATTACTATTTAAACCTATTTAAAAATATATTATGTATAGTATGTAATCTTTAAGTTTGCATCTACCCCTATGAAGTTGTCATACATTAATAATGAGGAGTTAGCATATGCATGGGTTTAAATATCTTTTTTAATAATTAAATATATATAAATAATCATAAACACACTTGCTTCATAAATTTAACTATTTTGATAATATATTTAGTTTGTTAATTAACATAAAATATTTCCTAATACTATATTCTTAGTTCTTCCTATAAATATTTTAATATCATGCAAGTATGAAAGCAAGTATATTCAAAGAAAAGATCTAGCTAAATATATGTATGCAATTTTTTTTTTTTTTACTTATTGTTTTAATATATTTTTTTATTATCACTATTAGATATATTAAATTCATCTCTATATATAACTATTAAGATATATTTTTACAGCAAACTATTTTATATTTTGTGTTTTCACGTTAATTTTAAAAAATTTTTTTGCCAGAAATTATGTTAACGAAATTTCTTTAATTTTTATCATTTATACTAAAATATTTTTGCATATTATTGCTGAAGTTTTTCATTTATCGGTAACAATTTTGTATAATAATTACTTTTTTTATACTATTAGGTCACAGTTGCCAGCACCTTTCCATATTTTATTCCACCACTCCCAGTTACATCATAGGATAGCTCCAAAATTGGTAATAGTATATTTGTGGATTTCTCATTGGAAGAGCAATAAATTAATTACATCATCTAATGGTAAGTGTATATATGAGATAATAATAGATCCACGTTTGAATTTCTTCTTCCAATACTCAAGAAAAAAAGCACTATTTAAGCTCACATAAAAATATAATATATATTCGATGTATCTTTAAGTTCTTGATTTTTTCTATTTAAGAATCTTTATAAATATAGAAATACATATTTTTAATATTATACAGGCATTTAAATAAGTATTCAGATGAAAGCTTAGATATATAATTTTTTTTCTTTATTTAATATATAATTTTATATTATCACATTCTATATTTTTTATGTCAATTAATTTTATAAGTTATTAATTAGAATGTTAACAAAGGCCATACCCACGAAATTTCTTTAATTTTGAAAGGAAATTTTGAGTATTTAATGTTCAACTAAAATTTTCATATTTTTATTGAAGGTTTTTCATTTGAATGTATATCGAATTTTATATAATAATTACACTCTTATTTTATTAAAATTCAAATGAATCATATTTTTAATAATTTTACTATATCCATAATAATTTTATTCAATATTTAAATTTATTAAAATGTGCTAATATAAAAGTGATAAAAAGATTAGTTATCATAAAAGTAGAAAAAGAAAAAAAAAAAAAAAGAAAAGAAAACATTGTGAAGGTTTGATTTTTATTCTCTAATCACTAAACCGCGTATTATAGTTTGATTAATGACATCTCTAAGATAACATTAATTTATCACGTGAGACGTGGGCATCTTGCAAACCCAAGAGGATTAGAGAGCGAGCGGAAAGAAAAATCCAAAAACACGTGGCAAAAATCTAGTGGTATTAGGTCAGCGTTTGCATGGAAGGAACATATGTAGGTCCCAGTGATGAGTCCTTATCGGACTGAAGTTTTGCCACGTGTCCACCCTCTACAGAAACTTGATTGATACCCTACGACGCGTGTGTACTGGTTCACCACCACTGACCTAATCCTGGTGGGTTCAAGCCAATTAACTTTATGGCCGACACTTACTCACCAAAATGGGAAAAGTCTATCTTTTGCATAAACGTCCTCATAATTTCCCGCATTTAAAATTTTTACCTAAAATAAACTAAATTTAGCAGTTCATCCCCAATACTTATTTAATAATTATAAAATTAGCAAAATTTGAAAGTAGCCCTTTTCAAGGAATCACTTTTTAGGTTAGTAGCTCAACTAAATATCAACTCTAATAGATTTGGTTACATCTTAGATGAGGCCTCATATGGGTAATGTTAAAAAAAAAACATTTCTCTAACTTTGATAGTAAGGGTTAGATGATCTAATATCTATAGATTATTAGGGAAACAAAAATAGAAAAAGTGAAATTTTATGTTAGATTTTGAGATCAACCTAACAATTAATTGTTGGATTTAGGGTTACATCATGAGATATGTCACATTCAAAAGAATTAAAAAGAAGAAAAAAAAAAGATTCTCTAAGTCATTTATAAATGATATAGTAATTTATTTATGTTTATGATATTCATTGCTAAGGATATTTTTCTTTAATATATTATTTCTTAAAATATCCTCTAATCTTATTTTATTAGATAAATTATTGAATATGAGGTAGCTTTTTTTCTGTAAAAGTTTAAACTCGATGTTTTTTAAAACATGAATGTGTAATTTAAGGGTTTATTCGTCAAAATTAGCTATTTTAGTAGCATTTAGCTGTTAACTTTTATATAGCTTTTTATTAAACTGAAAATCTAAACCTTATATGAATTAATTTTTCACAAAATGCTACCTTAACATCTAAAACTTAATTCCAACGGTATGTTACCTGACCACTATAAAAAATAACATTAGTGTTTTGACTGATCAAAACTTTAAAAGTTACTTAAAAAGTTGTTATAAAATGCTATTTTGAAAGTTGTAAAAAAATTATAATCTCTAAAAGAAAAAATTACAATCTATAAATGATATTTGCAATAAATATAAATATATTCATAGCTCTAAGAACCTCCAAATTCAATCTAATTCGAGTAAAGAATTTCAAATTTAGTTAGTTAGGGATTTTATTTCAAGCTAGATCAAATTCACCTAATTAATAAAATATTAATATTTTATATATACTTTATTGTTATGAGTAAGATTTAAATAAATTTCCAAACTCGATATTAGCTAGGTCTAGATAGGCTAGACCCAAATTTAGAATAAAACATCTTAATCTGTCTTTTTTTTTTTTTTTTTTTTTTTTTTTTTTTTTTTTTAACTAAGAGAACGTAAAAATTTGAGCGTCAGTTTTAGTAAAGTATGTTTTTGAGCAGCAATTTCTCATCTACAAATCTTTCTTTCAAATGAAACTTATTCTTCAAAGCAGCAATTTCATCAAATCTTTCTCTAATATCTTTCATTTTATGCCCAATCTTTAAATGGAACACAAGTTTGTTATTAGTAAAGAATCGACATACCTTACCATTAGTAGATTGTCTTTGTAAGGCTTCATAGACAAAATCATCAATAATATCCTCCGCATCAAAACAAGCTTCTTTAAGTTTGGATAACCAAGCAGTAAGCTCACTGTTTTCCTTTCCCTGTTGCTCCTCTGCATCCAAGAGCACAGCTTTAATGGTGGACAAGGTGTCTTGGAGCTTCTTTAAGTCTTCGTTGACATTCTATGCTAAGCTAATCTCGTCAACAACTTTAGATATTAACTTGTGAAGAACAGTTTCAGCTATGTTGAAGAGAAAAGATTCTGCCACATTCTTTTCTTTCTAAAAAAAAAAAAACAGCAATTAAAAAACAGCAAAAGGAAAAAGAAGGCAGTGGTCGCTAATTGGGTTTGCAATGGTGGCGGAGGTGAAATGAAAAGCAGACTTGCAGAGCAGAAATGATCAATCGGTGAATTCAAGTTGGCATATTTTGAAAAGTCTACAATCAAGTAATCATTATCGAGCAAATTATTGATAACTAAGTATAAAAAGATTTTTTTTTTTTTTTTTTGACATTAAGTATAAAAAGATTCTTTCTTCATAAACTACAATTGACTGATCTTTTTAAGTTTAAAGTCTTCGCCTTCCTTTACTTTTGTCTCCTGCCAAAAAGTTTCTTGCAGGTAGCCACTGAAATGGCTGGAAAGATCGCGTTCACGAGTCGGGCTGGGCTTGCATGAATTCAAGGCTGCATTTGCTTGTTCAATTGCTAATTTAGGCCAATCTAAATATAACAAAATTCTCTAATCAGCCTAGCACATCACCTACCAGAGCAAAATTCTCAGAAATTTCTTACTGAGGGGTCTTCACCTAATACTAACTTCAGAATGGAGTGTAAACTTACTCTAATAATCTGAAAGGTTAATAGTTTGAGTCCTAATGATTGGTATATCTACACTTGCCATCTTCAGTCGTGGTTATGGAACCGATCTTTCATTTCTAATCTCAATGAAATAACCATTATTCTTTGTCAAGGCTCCATTGCAATAACTCAAAATCAATAGGACCTAAACGCAGCAGCTTCCATGCATTGTTCAACATAAATAACAAAACTAGAACACCAAATGGTTAAAATCAATCCATAATCAACAGGTGCGGTCACGAGAAAAATATAATGAATGACTTGAAATGAAGTGAGAATTAGGGAAGACGGAGTATTATCATACAACTGAAGCAGGGTACAATACAAGATAATAAAAATCTTAGCTAGAAAATAAATAATAAGCACATAATCCTACAAAATTAACAATGACAAAAATTTGCTCAGATAAGAATAAGGGTAAAAAATAACCTAGCAAAACTGATTGGCTTAATTAGCTTAAGCCATCTGTTTAAGTATGTCTAAGTTTCTTATGTATCATAGAGATGGAGCAATACGTCTATAGACTGCTTGGAAAGTCTGTCCTCCATTCCTAGCCACCTTTTGTCCTTCTTCAGTTGCTGTGCTCAGGAGCTCTACAGCAGGATCTACTCCAAGCTCCTCCTCTGTGAGGGCTTCAAACATAGGGTGATTCTCCAAACAAGCCTTCATCCACTCACCCAATTCTTCCACATCAGTAATTGTATAAATAATCCCGCCAATCTCAAGAACATAGGCATACTCATCTAGCAAATGTGGACTAATAACCCTTCGACGATGATTCTTCTCCTTGAAGTGGGGATCCGGGAACAGGAAAAACATCTTGGTAAGCTGTCCTTTCCCAAAGTAATTTGGTATGTATTTCATAGAATTGGTTCGAACCACTGAGACATTTTGATATTGACCTGGATTAGCTATCCTTAATGCTGAAATTCGTTCCTTGACATATTCTGTCACTTTATCCCTAAGTTCCATCCCAATCATTAGGTTTCAGGAAAAAGGGTTGAAAGACTAACAAGTAGCCCTCCAAAACCACAACCAACATCCGCAAACTGAATCTTTTTGGAACTATCCACTTGATCAGATGAAGGGAAAAATTGAGGGTAATGAACTGAATATTCAACATGAGAAGGGGAAATTGGAACAGGGAAGTGTGAGTCACTCAGTGGGTTGCTATGTGCTCGTGCTCTGTAGAAGCGTTTCCTTGGCAGGCCAGTTGACTTGCTGAGAGTTGGGTTTTTACCTCATTTTCTAGCATGTTTTTCTCTGTAAGCTACATAAAAAGGATCAATAAGAATTAGACAGTAAAAGTATTAAAAGATAAGAAAGAAAGAAGAATATGGAGAACAAAGAGTAGAAGACTGCTAGATATATTCAAGAATCAAGCAAATCAATAATTAGCAAAGGTACCCTAGAACGGCTCAATAAAATTAAAAGCAGACATACACAAACAATCAAGATAAAAACAGAGGATAACTCCACTGTCTGCTATGATCTAAAACTACTTAAAACCGTAAAGATAGAAATACAAATTCAATGATCAATAATTAATAACAGAACCAACACCAAAGAACAGGCAACAGTAGAATAGACAAACATGAAACGGTAATTCTCTGAGTATATCAGCGAATGAATGTAAAAATAGAAAAGAATGAGACAGGTAGAGAGACAGCACTCTCAAATAAACTACAGCTTTAAAGAAGACTTCAAAACCATTGATATGACTTTCGGGATTTGACAAATACAGCTCTTCACAGGTTCAGAAGGTCTCCAGTTAGTTAATTCAGATACCCATAGTTATTGATCAAGTAGTAAGCAGTCACAAGGCAGAACCATTAAACTTACACTGAATCAATCAGAAATAAATCATTCTACTTCTGCTAAATCTCCCATTAGTTCCAAAGAATACCTTGCTTCATTTAAAGAGATGCATAAGGTTATGATTAAAGATTAGACCTGTACTCTCAATATGCAAGGCGAATTTCTACAATGTTGCTGTCCCAAATTTGCAAGCTCAACAATGACACATCAATATACAAGTCCATTCGCATTCACGCATTGGCATATCATATTAGATGTAGTCGATAACTGAACTAATTAACAAGAATCCAAATCCAATATACACCAAAGTCTTTAACTTTTTAGTTAACGAACTCAGACCATAAATCATCTTTGGCACAGTAATCCAAATATGAGGATCAAAACTTAGGTCAAAATATCTATCAAAATCACATGAAAGATTTTTTTTTTTTTTCTGTAAGGCTAAGTAGTAGTTGTGGTTGTATTGACAAACAGCAAGAAACAAAATTCAAAATTCAATAACATTTCAAAACCAACAATAAAATTACTCTAAGATAACAAAATTCAGCATTCAGCAACGAAAGGGAATGTACTGTAACAGAGGGAGTACCTTTTTATGCAGAGCTCAAAACGCTTTTACTTGTACTAGGCTTGGGGCAAAGAAATAGGTAGAGGCGGTTGCGCTATTAGCCGTGGAATGGCTATAATTGCAATTTGCAGGTTTTAGTCGGTAGATTAACTAACATAAGCTTATCAAATCTTGAGGGTTTTATTGTTGTTATTTTATTTTAGGAATAAAGTTAAAAATGATTAAAAAGATTAAATTTAATATTTTGAGTCAATTAAATCTTTGAATTTGTTTAAAATAATTAAAAAATCAGATTAACATTTTAGATCGATTTAGTTGCTGATTCTTCAATGTATTTTTAGGCATCTAAGACTATAATTAGAATTAATCTGTATAATTTGTTAAAATTAATTAATTAATTATGGAATGGAAGAAAACTATATATGAAGGATATTCTAGCCGTCTTTACCTTGACTAATGATTTTAAGTTCATAAATATATATTAATTTGAATATTTTAAAATGAGGTAATTACAAATTTAGTTTCTAAACTTTTGAAAAATTTCTATTCAGTATTTCAACGGAAAACATTTACCATCAAATTTCTGATCAGATAAATTTTTTTCAATTAGGTGTATTCATTTTACGTGGCTTTTTGAAAATAAGAATAGGATTCATGAGACCCACTTAATGTTCAAAATATTGCTAAGTAGAACAACATATAGCTTAACACGTCGGATTTAACATTTATAGTATAAAAAATGTATTAGTTAATGCAAATTTAATACTATTAACATTTAAAATTTAAATCAATGCATATTTCAATTTGGATAACTCAAATCTATAAATGTTTTAATATATGATATTAATTAAGATCATTTTATAAAATTTTATAGAAAAAATTATTTATCTTGGTTAAATATTTCCTAGAATTTTAATATTCATATAAAGACTTTTTTATTCATTTATTTTTTTATGTGAAATCATATCATTTTCATATAAATTATGTGATATGTAAAATTTTCTTAAATACATATATAATCACAAAAATTTTCAAATTAGTTTTCTAAAAAAAGAAATTTGAAAATAAAAAAGAAAAAGTACGTACATAATCAATTAGATTTACCTGCTACGCTAAGTTAGCATGCCAAATGACACAAAGAAAATATATGTACTAGTAAATTATTTACTGTAGTAAAAGCCAAAAATAATATTTAATCAAATTAAGTTTATTTTGGGTCAAAATTAAAGATAAGTAATTGTCACGACCCATTTCCATGGGCCGGACCGGCACTAGGGCCCAGGTAAGCTTAAGGCCCCCGAGGCCCGTAGTAAGCCTGAAACACTACAAATTTGCTATCTCAATATAATTTTAAACATTTACAAATTTCCCTGCTTACAATACACTATAGTTATAATACAGACTCACAGAATTATTCCATCTATAATAATACACAACTTAAAAGTATACAAGTTCTATAACTGCGGAGTTTACTGACGGATGTATACATATAAGTCTTCGGACATTTATCTATTTAATTGATCAATACGAAAATTAGCGAATTTCTTTTTAACGGTGAAGAGCAGAGTTATAGCTGGGATTTAGAAATGCTACTTCCTGAAAGATTTAAACTAAGGAGATGTGAGTTTATTAATGAATAATAAAGATTGCACAACACACGCATTCACACAATTGTATAAATATATCAACCTAGTCATCCGACTAGGTATATGCTCACACAGCCAGTCACACAAATGGCATATCACCAGCACTCACAATTATTAACATCTTCATATAATCACATCACGTGGAAATTAGTCAGTGGAGTCACCGAAACCCCCGATGAGCCGTCCTCCCACATGGCTCATCCTCTCACAACGTGTGCACCAGGGAGCCGATCCCCCATACTGGCCGACCGGTCTAATCCTCACTTGACCAGCCCTCTCATTATTTTTCCATTCTCTCTTTTCTTTTCCATACCAACAGGAGGTAACCCGGTCGTCTCCATCAAATCTAGATCATCAGGCGCACACAACAGGAGGCCACCCTGCGGGCTGCGATCAAATCTAGATTATCAGGTGCGCCCAATAAAGAGACCAACCTGTGGTTTACGGTAACGGTACGGTAGGTGCACACGGGGGCGCCGATCTCCCAATTTCCCGGCCGACGGTCCAATTTCATAATTCATCACAATTAGGATCCATGCTTTATCGACCGTCCTCACAAACCCATGGTGACCCACTTCATCCCAATTCCACACAAACAAAGCAAGACATTGTCACATCACAACTAATCAAGCATTGCAAATAATTGCAGAAATATTGCAAAGTTGAACATCGGAATGCAATGCACAATTAGACATTCATACTCAAATGCAAATAAATAAATAAATAATAATAATGATAATAAACAATAACAATGAAAATAAAGAAGTAATTGAATAATTAAGTAAATAATGATGATAGTAAAATAATTAGAATACTTTATTTACTATGTATTAAGTTATAGAATTATTCTAAATAAACTTATTACTTTATATTGTTAACTAAAACTAGTCTAAGTTCTATCGAAATTTCGGCAGCACCTCCCCTAAAAATTGGACTATTTACCTGCTAAAATATCACAAAATTATATATATTAATCATTCAATGCACACAGCCCATCCGTCGGGCGATCAAACAGTTAAATTTCCCTTCCTCCCTCCAAATAATAATGTCAACATTCAATTATTAATTCACAACTTATAATAACCTTCAAACGTGTTCCAATAATATTACTGAACATTCATTGCTTCACATAAATATAATCAGCTTCTTTAGCTAATTGACAAATAAATAAAATCTTTTATATATCTATATACATATAAGAACACAATTACAGATATTACAATTTTATGCTCTACTTACAATGCTATTTGCTGAAATAATATTGAAATCTTTTAAAGACCAGCTTATAAACTATCCTATAGTTCAAACAAATGGTATACTATCTTAAATGCAATTGTCGTATTTTCCCAGTTGAAGTTATGTGTTTAAGATTTCTCAATCAATGTTTGAATTCTAACTTATAATCTATTTGATTTATTAGTAGAATAATTATTCATCTTATCTTAGTATAATTATTAGCATTTACTAAATTTTTGTATTACACTTATTTGCACCCATAAATTTAATCAATAATAACCCGTATCCTATTATAACTCTATTAGTCATCTAATGATTTCTAATAGTACACTTGGCCTATTAGCCTTTAAATATTCCGCCGAACACCCGACAGCATCTCTCCTTAATCATACTCAACATCTAGTTTAAATTACCGTAAAACAATCGGCAGCCCATCCACCAGGCAAAGAACTTTAAATAAAATCCCCATCCTCCTATCATTATCAACCCACCATTCTTCTTTATACAGTAATTATAAAATCAATATCTTGAATCCATAATCTACTATGAATTACTTAATAAGTAAAAACAAAATAATTTCTTAAATTGAATCAATAAGTCTCATTTATATACATACCCATCATTGATTTTCACCTTTCAAATTTAATCACAATCAAATAAATGGTTTGTTTGACTGCACCTATTTTATATTTCATGACCTATAACCAATTATATACAACACTAAATCCTAGATTTCCTTTAATAAGCCAAGTATAACTTACAAATTTACGTGTCTAACAACCCTGCTGGTTATTATATCCTTACGATGAATTTGAGTCCAACCTACAAGTATGTGCTAAGTAAACTCATATCTTGGTTTCCTAAGCATACTTTAATTCATGTTTTATGAATTCAACTTCGTCTTGGCGTAGAAAACTAAATATTTTTACCCGTTACTAATTGTAAACACGTGTCTATTTATCCTTATATCATAATCTGTATATGAAATCAATAACACTAAAAATTTTCTTATTATAAAACTATAACTTCGATTTAATCTCAAGTCATGCTAACAAAATAAGCTAACAACCAATTTATTCATGTGATTAGAATACCCAATAACTTAGCTACTGCATTTCTACCAACCCCTCCTTAATTTAACTTTCTGTGATATTTACGGCTTAGAAGCCTAATTTTCGATTTCTGTCGTCTAATGATTCGAACACTATACCTTATCAAAGTGCAAACTAATTGCAAAACTAGATCCTATGTAAAAATTGGAATATACTGTCTATGAGGAATTCCGGTCACCGAATCCACCGCTGTCGCCGCCGTCTATGGTGGCCGGAGGTACCTTGGTTCCTAAATCTTGCAATTCTTACGCCAAGACGCAGCAAATTTCATATAGAACTCAGTTCCATAGCCAACTACCACAATTTATGTCAATATCTAACAAAATCCCAATTTTTATTTCTTAAATCCCTAAGTCCCATTTTGATCAATACCTGCGTTAAATCGCCTAATCTATACGAAATGATTTCTAAAGGAGTGAAATGGGAGGACAATCAACTTACCTCGTCGGAGATCATCGCCGGAGCTGCTCGGAGGGAACGACGGAGACGCGACTGTCTCGATCGCGTTGAGGTTCCAGCTTCGCTGTGACTCTTGCGCTCACTAGAAACAGAAACGAAGAGAAGGGGAGGAAGGCGGGCTGCTGCGGCGAGGAGTCGACGGCGAGGAGGCGCTGGTTCTGGTGGTCGGAAAAACGAGAGAGGAGAGGCAGCGAGGTCGCGTGATGGCGCTGGCGCAAGGAAGAAGAAGAGAAAAGAAAAAAAAAGAAAAAAAAAAAGAAAAAGGAAAGAAAAAGAAAAGAAAGAAAAATCTTGGCTTCTAGACCATTCCGGTTCGATTCGAACCGGTTTGGTCTAATTTAATGATTTGGCTCAATTTGCTTGGTTTTTGAGTTTTTTTCGCTTGGTTTTCGAAAAATCGAATTGGTTTACGGGTCCAGTTTAGCAATAATAAAATACTACTGGTATAATCTCATTGGTTGAAATAAAAATTTTGGTTTTTAAATGAAAATTCTACGAAATTAAATTTTCGGGTCGTTTCAGTAATATAGCTGAAGATTTCTTAATTAGCAATTACTAAAACAGTTAATTTTTCACGGTTAATTTTACACTACTAATTACGTAAATAAATACCCTCTTATGATTTCATTCCATAATAATTAGTTAATAAAATATCTCATCGTTTTTTTTTTTTTTTTTGGCTGTTAAGTGTACCTAACTTCAATACCCACGACGGAATCATATGTGGACTAGTTCGAAAATAAATATTTAAGGTTTGTTAGGAAATAACTTTCACATTAGAGATATGAAATAAATTGTACAGTAGAGTAATATATTATCTTACTGATATTTTAAAAATATAAAAGTAGGTATAAGAAGTTGTTTTTGCTTAGTTATATGACATGGACTATTGTTGACCTAGTTTATTAAAACTAGATTATAAACATCATCATGCCTGGACAGGGCAAAGAAATTAAATAAATTCTCCAATGTAATAGCACACAAAAGCATAGTTTAATAGTAAATGTATATACGACCTGTCATTAGATTTAGATCTGAATCTTCTTCTCCTAATACTACAGAAAAAAAAATTTCTGCAGAAAAAAATTTTCCTAAGTTTGTCAAAAGTCCGTAAAATATTATAGGCTATTGAAAATAAAAGTTATTTTCTTTAACTATGAAAATATTTTTCCTTGATTTATTTTCTTGAATGCTCCTAACAACAGACATTTGCGAAAAATATTTTCATACAAGTTATTTTATGGAAACAAACGAAGCATAGAGCTTAAAAGAGAGAAAAAAAAAAAAATTTCATTATCTTTGAGCATTTGTTTATTTAAGGAATTTAACAATTGAAAATATCAATATTATTTGAGTTATAGAATCAAGTAATTCAACGGGTCAAGAAGGAAGTATATTTCTTATTAGAGGGAATGGTGCTACCATCAAAATACCATTTATTGTTTTTTAATGAAGAATATTTTGAGCGACTATTTTTTATATTTTAAGCAATGAATTTATAAAAAGTAGTCTCTAAATCTAATTATTTTGACATTTTTTTATAATTAGAAACTTTATTATTATTATTTTTTATTGTTAGTATTAAATAAAGATTTTTCGATAATGTTAATTAGACAGAGGTGTCGCACGCCCAGAGACTTTAGCTTGTCTCTTTTATTCCTCTTTTCTTTTCTGAGTGTTCCCATTTCCTGTGGACTTAGCGTTTACCCAGTTTACAGAGCAAAGAAATGGAATATTAGAATTTAGAACCTGTCTTCTTTGGCTTGCTATATAATATTTCCATTTGTATATTAACCATTATTCATTAAATCATTCACTCACTCACTTCCTAGTGAAAACAATGGCAGAGTCTTTTCTGTTCAACACTGCAGAGAGCATTTTGGAGAAATTGGCCTCTCTTGCTCTTGAAGAATTTTTATTGGCATGGGGGATTGAAGATGACCTTGAGAAAATTAAAGAGATGTTACTTGCTATCAAAGCTGTGCTTTCTGATGCAGAGAAGCGTCAATCCCAGGACCACAGGATAGAGTTTTGGCTTGGAAAGCTTAAAGATGTCCTTTATGATGCAGAAGATGTGATTGATGAGTTCCGCTGTGAAGCTTTGCGCAGGCAAGTGGTGAAATCTGGAAGCACTACGAGGAAGGTACGCCGATTCTTTTCTAGTTCTAATCCACTTGCTTTCCGCTTTCAAATGGGCCATAAATTAAAGAAGGTTAGGGAGAGAGTTGCTGGAATTGCAGCTCTCAAGTCTGATTTTGGTCTCACTGAGCGGACTGGTGATAGTTATGTCATACGTAAAGAGAGGGAAATGACCCACTCCTTTGTGGATGCTTCAAATGTCATTGGAAGGGACAAAGATAAAAAAAGAATTATCAAAGAATTGTTGAAACCTGCTGATAATGAAAATGTCTCCATTCTTCCAATTGTTGGAATTGGAGGTCTGGGAAAGACTACACTTGCTAAATTGGTGTATAATGATGAGAGGGTAGTAAGTCATTTTCAGTCAAAATCATGGGTATGTGTCTCTGAAGACTTTGATTTGCAGAAGATGATAATTAAGATCCTTAACTGTGTGAGCCCTGTTAATATGAATATGGATATTGAGCAATTGCAAATCGCCCTGCGAGAGGCTTTATATGGAAAGAGATATTTACTCGTACTGGATGATGTTTGGAATGAGGATAGAAGAAAATGGCTTGAATTGAAAATTTTATTGATGGGGGGTGCTAGTGGAAGTAAGATCTTGGTCACCACACGCAGTAAGCATGTTGCTTCAATCATGAGCACAGTCTCATCATATGAGTTAGACCATCTTTCTCATGAGTATTGTTTGGCTATATTCTTTAAATGTGCATTTGAAGAACCAGAAGATAAACAAAACCCAGACCTCATAAAAATTGGGAAAGAAATCGTGAGCAAATGCAAAGGAATTCCTTTGGCAGTAATAACTTTAGGAACCTTACTTTACTCTGTAGCTGGTGAACGTGATTGGAAATTTGTAAGGGACAATGATATATGGAAATTAGAGCAGAAGGAAAATGATATTTTGCCTGCTTTAAAATTGAGTTATGAACACATGCCATCCTACTTGAAGAGATGTTTTGCTTATTGTTCGATTTTTCCGAAAGATTATCTATTTGTAGATATAGAGTTAGTTTATTTTTGGATATCGCATGGACTTATTCAATCTTCGAATGAAAATCAAGAGTTGGAAGATGTTGGCATGCGTTGTTTCCAAGAGCTGTGTTCTAGATGTTTTTTCCAAGATTTCTCTGAATACAATGGTAATGTATATTGTAAAATGCATGATCTAATACACGACCTAGCATTATCAGTGACTCAAAATGAATGTTTAATAGTAACCTCTTCCAACGAACAGATACCCAAAAGTATTCGACATTTATCATTTCCTTACCCTGAATTGCTTCCTGAGGATCTTCCTAAGCCCGTAAGAAAGCTAGATCGTATAAGAACTATTTCCTGTTCAAATGAAAGAGGCAAGGGGATTAGTAGTGAGATATTTCTTAGAACATGTATCTCAAAATTCCAATATTTGAGGGCTTTGGATTTGAGTTTTTCCAGGGTGAAAGTGCTTCCTGAAGAGATAGGCAGATTGAAGCATTTGAAATATCTTATTTTATATGGGAATATGTACATTAACAGACTACCTAATTCTATATGCAAGCTACAAAGCTTACAAACTCTACTACTTGGTGATTGTTATGGTATAGAAGAGTTGCCTAAAAATATGAAGGACTTGATTAATCTTAGATGTCTTGGGATCACTACAAAGCAAAGGCATTTACCAGTTGGTGGAATAGGGTGTCTCAAGTCTCTTCAATATTTGTTGATCACCGACTGCGACAATCTGGAGTCTTTGTGTGAAGATATCCAAGGTCTCAAAAGGCTTCAAACATTGGTTATCCGTGATTGTGACAGCTTGGTTTGTTTGCCACCAAGTGTGAGATTCCTAGCTTCTTTAAAGACTCTTGTTATTGCAGATTGCAGAAGTCTTAGTTTGACAATGACGGAAGACTCAGCAAGTCAATTTAGCCTTCGCGAACTGAAGATTGGAGGATTATCAAAATTAGTGGATTTTCCAGAATGGCTTCTTCGAGGATCTACTAATAGTTTAAAAGTTATCGAAGTTGTTTCTTGTCACAACCTCAGAGACCTGCCAGACTACATACAGAACATACAATCACTAGAAGAGTTTCATATCAAAGGTTGTCCCCAGTTACAAGAAACAGGTGAGAATGCTAGAATTTCAAACCTCTCGCTAATTTACGAGAAGAAGAAGCCAAAAATCAGCAATACTATTAACCTCCCTATATAGATGCTTCACCTGAACCTGCCAATCACATGCCAAACACTCTTTGCATGCCCAAAATCAAATTTCTATGACATACACCAGCAGAAGCGTTTGAGAGAAGGACAGCCACCACTGCCTGGGAATCAGATTGAAGGTCTAATTTTTTTTCCCCCCTTCACTTTTCTTTTTAAATATCTGTTAATTCCCTTTTTTTATATATAGTTTTGTGTTGAAAATAATGTGACTTAAAATTAATCAACTATTACTCATTACTAAATTGGTATAGATTGCTTGGTTTTTCAAATATATATATATTTTTTTTGGGTTAATTAGAATTGAATGGTTGACCCTTGCAATCACACAGTTACAGAGTCCAACTTGGAGTAACATATCCTGGTCTGGCCGAGGTGGGGAGATCTCTAGATTTTTCCGATCTCCGCATAACTAAAATAGATGAGCAGTTTGTCAGATTTTACCTTTTGTAATTTTATAATATTAATTCAACATTGTGAGTTTATTAGTTCGTATGAAGTAGTAGTGTCGTGTTCATTAATTATCCATTCCCTATTGAAGGTTTATGTATTTGGCTAATTTTATTTATACATTCTTGTAATTATATTTTATATAATCCAAAATGAAGTTCTGCGGTGCCTTCACAAGTGTGATATTAAGAATTTTTAAAAATTATATGCATTTTGTTATTATTTGTTTGTTTATACTTTATAGAGACCAAACACATGGTAGTAATATATATAGTTCACGCAGCACGACTATTCTGCAATTGCAAGCCCAGAGACTTGGGAAATTCTTGCAATTGCTTTACCATTAACCTATGAGTAAATGGTAATTTTCAAAATAAATGAGTATATCTTTTTTTTTTTTTTAATAAAAAGAGTTCATAAATATCAGAAATTGTTAACAAATTATGAGTTATTTAAATAGATTATTAATTACTAACAAGTATTGGTTGAAGTGATTAGTAATTTCAATCCTCATAATGATGAGAATACAAATTCGATCTTCAGAAAGCACACATTAAATTTTACGGCCCGAAGGATTGTATTACAAATTTAAATGCTATAATCCATAAAGTAAATCAATACCAAAAGGTTTAACACTATATTCTTATATGTCTTTTATAGATTCGGTACTCGATCATTATGATATGGAAATCGTCCTTCTAAGCTGGTATTTCTCCAATAGTTTTGGACTTAACACATTCAAATGTTTTTTTGTTGTATCTGATTTAATTATCATATCATCAACATGCATCTTGATGCATCATATCATGGAAGATAGTGGTGGTTATTCTTTGGTAGGCTGCCCATCATTCTTCTACCCGAATGATATTATTCGGTAATGTGTTATAGAAACTGTTTTTTCTTTACAGTGAATATATTGGTATCTGATTATACCATGCATACAATTCAATTAAGGAAATAATTTCATATCTAGCCTTGCGATCTACATTTATCTATTTACTTATCTATTAACTTAAATAGTCAAATTCAAAAATAAAAATAAAAATATTACAAAACATAAAGAAAGAATTTTAAAACTATATTTTTTAGAATAAAAAATATTTATTATTTTAAACTAAGTTAAGTAAAATGAAAAGATAAATGTGTTAGATAAAGCGGATGCATGTGAGGCCATGACATTAAATAGAGAATTGGAATACTATACCCAACCTGAAAAATAGAACAGTATACAAGGCCGTCATAGAGCCAACGACAAGAGAAATAGTACGATTCAATTTGTTTAAATTAAAAAAAATTATTTAATAAATTAAATATATTATTTTTAATTTATTTAAATTATAATAAATTATTAAAAAAAGTGAAATAATTACTGGTAAAAATGAAAAAAAAATTATTATTTATGAAATTCATAAAATTAATAAATATTTAAAACATAATATTTTTTTTCAAACCTACAAGTATTTAGAAACGCAATAATAATAACTAAGCAAAAGTAGGAACAATTAATTACGCGAAATTGGGAAAGTCAAGTCAAGTCGAGTCAACTCTAGCTTTGGAAGAGCCCACGCGTCATGTGGTGTAGCCTTAGTGATCAGTTTGATTCATGTCCACCACATGCTTATTATCAATTTACTGATATTGAAGGACAAAGACTCGCAACGATTGGACCCACTTTCGCAGGAAATAGGAACCTGGAGGACATGTCTTTGTTATTTCGTCACATCGGTGTCTTTCCAAACCATAAAAGCGGTCCAAGATTTGTGTGTTCATGTTGAATTGGTCAAGGTTGATGGCTTTCATTTTCTCCCTCTGTAACTTTTCTATCCAGAAATGTTATTGGGATTATATTTTCTCCCTCTGTAATTTTCATTTTCTCCCTCTTTATGTTTATTTCTGATTTCATAAAGGCTTGCTATGAGCTTAGATAACTTTCAATTATCTCAAGTTATTGTATGGGTCCGATCTAAAATAACGATTTGTGACACCTATGGATAAAAATTAATAGAAAATTATATAAATAAATTAAATTACGTACATATATCGAGTGATACCCTCTTATGATTTTATTCTATTATAATTAATAATAAAATAAATAAAGTTTAGCTATTCATCTATTTTTTAAGTTGAGGCTTGCAGGTGTAATTAACTTCAACATCATTTGAAGAAATGTAAATAAGCAAATGAATACAAACGATGGAATCATATATGAACTAGTTCGAAAACAAATGTTTAAGGTTTGTTAGGAAATAACTTTCACATATAGATGTGAAATAAATTATACAGTAGAGTAATATTATTTTAATGATATTAGAATTAACTTGGTATTTTAAAAATACAGGTGGGTATAAACATCATCCCTAAATAGAGCAAAGAAATTAAATAAATTCTGCAGTAGAATAATGTTATTTTAATGATATTACAAGTAGTAACTTCACATTTTAAAAATACCAAGTGAATGTAAGAAATTGTTTTTGGTTACGTTTATGATATGAATTTGTGGTTGACTTGGTATGCTAAACCTAGGGTATTGACTATTTATAGGGCTTAATTTCACCCACCCTCTGTTACATTGAGGTACAAAAATTTTAATTTATTGCGTAAAAATATCAAATTTTTAATTTGTGTTTCACTAAAATATATCCGTCGTTTGCCATTGAACGGAATGCTGATATGGCGCATTGAAAACGTAAAAAAGTGCTCTGTCAGCCCTGTCAAACGGCTGATGGATGTATTTTAGCGAAACACAAATTAAAGATTTAATATTTTTGTGTAATAAATTAAAATTTATTTCTCAGAAATGGTCAAACCATAAAAGGCTATTAAAAGCAGTCCAAGATTTGTGTGCTCAAGTTGAATTGGTCAAAGTTGATGGCTTTCATTTTCTCCTCTGTAACTTTTCTATCCAGAAATGTTAATGGGATTATATTTTCTCCCTCTGTAACTTTCATTTTCTCCCTCTTTATGTTTATTTCTGATTTGATACAGGCTTGCTTCGAGATAGCTAACCTTCAGTTATCTCAAGTCATTCTATCGGTCCGATCTAAAGTCACTGATTTAATTTGTGACACCTATAGATAAAAATGAATAAAAAATTATATAAATAAATTAAATTACGTACATATATAGAATAATACCCTCTTATGATTTTATTCCATGATATCATAAAATAAATAAAATTTAGCTATTTGTTTATTTTTTAAGTTGCAGCTTGCAGGTGTACTTAACTTCAATATTATTTGAAGAAATGTAAATAAACAAACGAATACACACGATGGAATCATATATGTACTAGTTTGAAAACAAATGTTTAAGGTTTGTTAGTAGGGATGGCCACGGTTCCTGAACCGACGGTTCCGGTTTCAAAAAAACTGAAACCGAAACCGAACCGAAAATTTTCGGTTCCGATTCCGGTTTGAAACCGAACAGTTCCGGTTTTGGTACGGTGTCAAAACCGACGGTTCCCATCGGTTTTCTAACCGATTTTCTGGCAAATCGCATAATTTTAAATTTTAAATTTTGAAGACCGGTTTTCAAAATTTAATAAATTTGTGAAAGTTATTTGTAAAAAAAAATACACCTAAAAAATTAAAAAATGGTTCAATTAAATTTATTTTTTTAAAGACTTGAACTTATTTATTTTTTGTTTAAAAAAGTTTGAACATAATTTTAAAAAAAAAAGGCTTAAACTTATTATTTTTTTTTAAATTTAAAAATATATTAAACCTAATTAAAACTTTAATAAAAATATTAACCATTTAATTCATGAGTTTACTTTTACACGCCTTTGAAAACTATAACACTAATTTTCATATATATACTAAACGAGGGGAGTTGCACTGTCCCCCACCACTCCAGCTTGACAAGTTATATAGAAGTGTTTTTGCATTCGATGCTAAAGTGTATGGTGGATGGGTTGGTTAGCACGTTAGTTGTACGTTTGATGGATCAGGATTCGATTCTAAAGATGTGTTTTTTTCTTTTTTTTTTTTTTTGACATCGATTCTAAACATGTGTTATTTTAATTTTCTTACTATTTTGCATGATACCCAGGTGTAAATCATGCAAATTTGCTTGGTTGAATGATTAACGTGTCCTTAGCTGAATGATAAGTGCAATAAACAAACAGTGTCCTTCTGTCTCTCTTTTACTTTATTTTTCTCTCTTTTTTGTCTAACAATCTCATCTCCTTCTTCTTTCTCTTCTTTTTCGAAAGAATAATAATGAGTCAATTTGTGACCATAGGTCTACGATTTAGCTTTGTTAGAGAGAGATGAAGCTAGAAATGAAGCTTACCATGGCAGCAGTGGATTGCAGCGAGTTTGCACCCTTTCAGCAGACTAAAGCATTAAGGTTAGTTTCAGTTTTTAGACTATGAAACCTGCAAAAAGCACCGCTTTCTGATTCAATTTCATTTCAAGTTATTTCAACAACTAACTGAGATTTGAGGTTATTCACTAAATTATTGAAAATTGAATTATGGACTCTTTAATTTTTGGTTCCTAGGTTAAGAGGTTTCAAAAAAAAAAAAAAAAAAAAAAAAAAAAAAAAAAAAAAAAAAGACAGTTTCTAACTGCTAGAACCGCCGGTTAACCGTCAGTTCCAATCCGGTTCCGACCGATTTTGTGGAACCGCCGGTTTATGGTTCTACAAATTTGGAACCGGAATCAAACCGAAAATCTCCAGTTTCGATTCCGATTCTCACCGATTCTAGTTACTGTGCGAGACCGGTTCGAACCGACGGTTCCGGTTCCCAAAATCACAATATGGCCACCCCTATTTGTTAGGAAATAACTTTCACATATAGATGTGAAATAAATTAAACAGTAGAGTAATATTATTTTAATGATATTAGAATTAACTTGGTATTTTAAAAATACAGGTGGGTATAAACATCATCCCTAAACAGAGCAAAGAAATTAAATAAACTCTGCAGTAGAATAATGTTAGTTTAATGATATTACAAGTAGTAACTTCACATTTTAAAAACACCAAGTGAATGTAAGAAATTGTTTTTGGTTACGTTTATGATATGAATTTGTAGTTGACTGGGTATACTAAAACTAGGGTATTGACTATTTATAGGACTTAATTTCACTCATCAAATTTGGATTATACCCTCTATTTTATTGGTGTATCAAAATTTTAATTTGTGACATAAAAATATCAAATTTTTAATTTGTGTTTCACTAAAATACATCCGTCGGTTTAGTCGTTTGCCATTGGACGAAATGCTGACATGACGCATTAGAAACGTAAAAAGGTGCTCTGTCAGCCCTGTTAAGTCATACATCAATTGAATGGCTCTCTATTCTATGCAAAATGTTATTTGTCTCTCTTGGCCAAATGTTTCTTTCTCCTGCCCAACAGTCTCTTCGTTTTTGTCTTTTGAGTTTCAATCTGAATTCTCACTTTTTGCCCTTTTCTCATTTTCTTTTCTAGCAACGACAGAGAATCTCTCATCGTTTCCTTCCGCTCCACCTTACACCCCAACAAATAGCTAGAAAAGAACAAAATAATGACCAAAACAACCACAATCACAACCAAAAAAACTTCAATTTCTTATTACCGCTTTAACCTCTATTTTCTCTTTCTCAATTTTATCTATCTCTTTTAGCAACCTAACTATCACCATTTTCGATCTGGGATGTACATCGGGAGCTATCCATTCAACGAATCGGTAATAGCTCGGTGTCTGGAAAGAACAGAGAAGAAATCATTCATAAACATATCAACAAATAATACCCATAAATCGTTAAAAAATAAAAAATTTACCCCATAATTCACGCATCAAAAAAATGCCTGCCAGGATTAATCTCAGTCTATGAGGTTTCATAATCGCTTCCTGCCCACATTTGCAAAAAGTCGAACGACCTCAGTGCGTTTCTAAGCTTGGGATGGCTAAGAAATCCATGAAAGAGGGTTGTGGATACTTCTTTGGCCATTGATGAGAGCTTCAACGAGAGAGATGGGTCTTATTTGGATAGGAGAGAGAAATTGGATTTAGTTAGGAAGAGAGAGTTTTACTACATCTCTGACTTGGCAGGGCTGATAGAGCACTTTTTTACGTTTTTAACGCGCCATAATATTAAACGGTTAAATTGACGGATGTATTTTGGGAAAAAACAAATTAAAGATTTGATACTTTTACGTAATAAATTAAAATTTTGGTACGCCAATGCAATAGAGGATATAGTTCAGATACAATGAGTGAAATTAAGCTCTATTTATAGACATAATATTCTAGCTTGCACATACATAGATATAGCTATAAGCCGAGCACATACCCTCAAATTTTACTATAAAAAAAACTTTATCGTCCTCTCTACCAGTGAAAATGATTTTGTGGCCTCTTAAAAATTTTAAATTTGTTAGTATTACACTCCTTCCAAACAGATAAAAATGCAAGAATTTAAAACAGTTGATGTATGCAAAATAGAGTAAAAAAAAAGATTTTTTTTTTTAAAAAAATTATTTGCAGACTGTAAATATTTTTCGCGGTGGGCACACTAACACTGCAAACCCTTTCAACATCAGTTCTTTGCTTTTTCACTAGAGATAACTTTCTCCATTGCAGCCTTTCCACTTCTCGTATTTCCTCCAAAAAGCAATCTTTCGCATAAGCTATTCAGGAATTTTCTACTTTTCTTATATCTCTTCAATATACGACTCTCTATGTCTTCCAAAAATGTCTCTCTTGCTAACAAAATTGATTCTTTTTCCAAAATTTCAAATAAAAATTTGTATTATATAAGTTATCCATCAAATAATGTGATTTTCACCTTGTATTACTTGTATATGTTTCATTTTATCAATTTCTCCTTCAATCTAGATTTTTCTTTAAAACTACGATCCATGAATTTGAGTTTTGGATTTAGAGCACTATATATTTGGGACTTGAAAAGAAAGGGAACAGTAATCATATGGTTTAGATTTGGAGCCAAAACAATTCTATATTTGATTTGGTAAACATTGTATTTGACCATTCAATACCTCAACTTGTAAACAACACTTATTGTATAGTTAAAAATGTAAAAAAAAAAATATTATTCCAAAAGTTGCATTAACCACATATCAAATCAATATTTTGTATATAAAAACTAAAAACCTTAAAAAATATTGTTCTTAATTAAGGAGGTGTGAGATTATTATAAAAAGTGACATTCAAGGTATCACAAGGTTGCTTTTAAAGTTTACGGTGCCATAAAATTTTGGAAAATTAATTATTTAATCATTGAGGTATGACGAAATTATCTAAGTAACTCCTTCGTTTTGAACAAATATTCAGTCACTTTAAATAATCCCTACGCCCACTTTTAAGGGTGTTTTCCTCTAAATATTGAAAAAAGCAAGAGAGAGATGAGAAAACATATAATTTCGTCATATATCATGGCTAAATAATTAATTTTTTCAAAATTTTTTGTCAAAATTCAAAAGTTAAATTATGTATGAAAAAAGCACACGGCACGCTTAGACATGCTATGCTAATTGAATATAAAGATTATTAAAAAATACAAACAAAGAAACGATGATCCATAATACCACATAAACATAAAATAAAAAAATTACTTAAATTTTCTACTTTAATATTCTTAATTAAATTTTCAATCTTAACATCATTATTAAAAATTAGGGCCTCTATCTTTGATTTGTTTAGAGAAAATTAGCAATTTGATGAAGAATTTCAATATTTTTAGAAGTTTCAAATTCATCACTAAAACACTACATATTTTAGGTTGTTCAATATAATATTATAGGCATTTTCTTGATAAAAACCGAAGATCACTAACGATATATAAGTTTTGTGAAATCTTGAATTTCAATCGACATTGTGAAAACGGCCTTTTAAATTTAACACCAATAGATATTTATGTAGTTAAAAACTTATAAACTGTGATAATTATTTGGATTTTTCTTCATTTGTATATCTTTAAACTTTTACTTTACCTATAAATAATTATCTAATACATATTTAAGACCACAATTTTATTAATAAATTTTTAAATATTTTATAAATTTTTTAAAATATCTTGAAAATATTCAGGAGATATCTTGAAATCTACGAAATTAATAAAATTTATAACAATAAAATGACCCGTTTTACTTATAATGGGGGTCTAGAAAATTCTGGGTCCAGATATTTTTTTTCTAGATTGGTCGCTGCACTGCACAAACCAAATAAATGAAATGAATTCCACAGTGTAATAATGTTTTTTTTTTTTTAATCACAAACCCATTGGCCCGAGAGTAATATCGTGCCCAGACAGAGCAAAGACTTGCAATGTTAGAAAGTCAATCTTCTTTGTCTAGCGAAGAATCTAAGGTTTTCACTTGACATCTTTAGACTAGGTTTGGATGGCTTGGGATTAGATGTTTGAGTTTGTTTAGGTTTTTCATACTCATATTAATACTGATAAAATAAATTATTTTGCTGGAAAAAAAAAAATCATTTCCATTTGTGTTTGATCTTTGCACATCAAACCATTCACTCACTTCCAACGAGAAAACAATGTCAGAGTCTTTTTTGTTCAATACTGCAGAAAGCGTTTTGGGCAAACTGACTGCTCTTGCTCTTCAAGAATTTTTCTTGGCATGGGGGCTTGAAGATGATCTAAAAGGAATTAAAAAGATGTTACTTGCTATCAAAGCTGTGCTTTATGACGCGGAGCAGCGTCAGTCGCAGAGTCAACGGATAGAGCATTGGCTCAGGATGCTTAAAGATGTTCTTTATGATACGGAAGATGTGATTGATGAGTTCGAATGTGAAGCTTTGCGAAGGCAAGTGGTGAAATCCGGAAGCACTACTAGGAAGGTACGCCGATTCTTTTCTACATCTAATCCACTTGCATTCCGCCTTAAATTGGGCCATGAGTTAAAGAACATTAGGAAGAGAGTAGCTGAAATTGCATCTCTCAAGTCTGATTTTGGTCTCAATGAGCGGATTAATGATAATTATGTCATCCATAGGGAGAGGGAAATGACCCACTCCTTTGTGGATGCTGCAAATGTCACTGGAAGAAACCAAGACGCAGAATTTATCATTAAAAATTTGTTGAACGCTGCTGAAAATGACAATGTCTCCATTATTCCAATTGTTGGAATTGGAGGAATGGGGAAGACTACGCTTGCTCAATTGGTGTATAATGATCCTAGAGTAGTTACTCATTTTGAGTTGAAATTATGGGTCTGTGTCTCTGATAACTTTCATTTGCAAACTGTGATAATTAAGATTCTCAACTGTGTAAGCACTGGTCAAAGATATGTGGGTTTGGATATTGAGCAATTGCAAAGAGCCTTGCGAGAGGCTTTACAAAGAAAGAGATACTTACTCGTATTGGATGATGTTTGGAATGAGGATAGAAAAAAATGGCTTGACTTGAAAACTTTATTAATGGTGGGTGCTAATGGAAGTACGATCATAGCCTCCACACGAAGCAATGATGTTGCTACAATTATGGGCACAGTTGCTCCATACGCTTTAGGTCGGCTTCCTGAACCAGATTGTTTGTCTTTGTTTTTTAGATGTGCATTCGGAGAAGTGCAGAACCAAAATCCAAACCTCATACACTATGGAGAACAAATTGTGAGTAAATGTAAGGGAGTTCCTTTAGCAGTAATAACTTTAGGAACCCTACTTTACTCTGTAACAGATGACAGTGATTGGAAACTTGTAATGGAGAGTGAGATATGGAAATTAAAGCAAAAGGATAATTATATTATGCCTGCTTTAAAATTGAGTTATGAACTCATGCCAGCCTACTTGAAGAGATGTTTTGCTTATTGTTCGATTTTTCCAAAAGATTATCCATTTGATGATGTTGAATTGGTTTATTTTTGGATGTCACATGGACTTATTCAATCTTCAAATGAAAATGAAGAGTTGGAAAATGTGGGCTTGAGCTATTTCCAAGAGCTATGCTCTAGATGTTTTTTCCAAGAGTTCTATATACTAGATGGCCATGTTAAATGTAAAATGCATGATCTAAATCATGATCTAGCATTATCAGTCACTCAAAATGAATGCTTAACGGTAATAAATGGCAATGAACCATTATCTGACAGCATTCGACACTTATCATTTCCCTACCCTCAATTACTTCCACAGGATCTTCCAACACCCTTACAAGACCTAGATTCTGTAAGAACTGTTTCCATTTTAAATGAAAGAAGCGGGGCTGTTGCAAGTGAAGTTTTCATTGAGACATGTATCTCAAAATTCAAATACTTGAGGACCTTGGATTTGGGTTTTTCCAGGGTGGCTGTACTCCCTAAAGGGACAGCCAAATTGAAGCATTTGAAGTATCTTAGTTTGCTTGGGAATATTCTCATCGAAAGACTGCCCGAGTCCATATGCAAACTACAAAGCTTGCAAACTCTACTGCTTGGTAATTGTCGTGGTCTTAGAGAGTTGCCCAAAGATATAAAGTACTTGATTAGCCTTAGATGGCTTTGGATAACTACACAGCAAAGGTATTTACCAAATGGTGGAATTGGGTGCCTCGGGTCTCTTCGATATTTGTTCATCATCGGTTGTGAAAATTTGGAGTATTTGTTTGGAGATATCCAAGGTCTGAAAAAACTTCAAACTTTGGTTATCCGTGATTGTGACAGCTTGGTCTCTTTGCCACCAAGTGTGAAATTTCTAGCTGCTTTGAAGACTCCTGTTGTTGCGACTTGCGAAAATCTTGATTTGACAATGGAGGAAGGAATAGATAGTCAAGACTCGACAAGCCAATTATTTAGCCTTCGCAAACTGGAGATTGAACGATTACCAAAGTTAGTGGATTTTCCGCAATGGCTTCTTCCCAGATCTAATACCGGTTTAAAAGTTATCAAAGTTGCATATTGTTTCAACTTCAGGAACTTTCCAAACTACATCTACAACATACCATCGCTTGAGTTACGTGTCACTGGTTGCCCCCAATATCAAGGTGAGGATATTATTATATGAAATAAAGGGTAATTTGGAATGATGGAGATTAATTATTTCTTTAATCTTCATTCAAAAATTTAAACGATTTGTATTTTGAAATGACAAAGAGAATATGTTATTAATCAATTTATTTAATTTTCTTTTCATCTAAAAACATAATTTTACTGGTGGTCAAATGTTTTTTCATATATTTAACTAATTAAAATTAAAATACAATATGCTTAGAAAATTTACCATTTCTTAAGAGAACATTATATTTTATGTATGAATATATGTTAATTTGACAATTCTTATGTCTCTGGATTAATAGGTCAAGACCTCAATAACTCACTCAGTTTAGTTTGAGTGTTTGGAAGATGGAAATCATATGAGGTTGCTAGGTGCAGTGAATTGGTTAGAGGTAAATATTTCGCTTTTTAAAGACAATATCTTTTTTGTTTTTTTCCTTTATATTTGTTAATTTCCTCTTTCTATATATTCACACACTTTGATAAAATTGAATTGGTTAGAGAAAATGGACACTTGTCACCTATTAGCTAAGGTTTTTGAATTGAATTTGAGTAGACTGTTTTTGACTTGGATTATATATTGCAAGGTGTTGTGGCCTTTCAACAAAAATTATCAGCCAATGATAAACATAAATGTTCAATGTTCAATTAGTTGGGCTTTTTTTTTTTTTTTTTTTCATTCAACCAGGAGGAGTAATTTCTTTGGATCGTACAGCGTAAATGTTTTTTGCTCGTTCAGTAAAATGTGTTTTTTAGGGAATAGAATTTGTGTTTTCAGCCTTATGGGGGTTAAAATCACTTACCATTCTAACGATCACGTTGTTGGTTCCATTTCCTTCCTTGTTGTGTTATTATTTACAATTTTCTGTGGTTCGTGGATTTGAGTATTTTATGTTTGTCTAGTGTAATTGTATTAATGTTGTACTACATACTTGTAATATTGTACTTGTATAAAAGAATTCCTTTAAAAATTGAGGGCATGTCATTAATTTTTAAGTGGGTAATTTACTCACTGCCATCCTTATACGTGCCTTTTATGGATTTGATATTTGATTGTTGATTCTTAATACCATTCAAATAAAACTGAAAATATATATATCCGGTTGATCCTTTAAATTTGAAATCTTTTTTCTAAAGTGATAGTCGGTTTTGTATTTAAAATTGACTTAAAAAAGTCTCGCTATGAGTATTATTGTAAATAAGTCAATCTACATATGAAAATGCTCGAGGCTCTGTTTGAAAAGAGCTCGCTTGAACTTATTCGATAAGCTTAACGAGTTGACTCGAGTTGAATTATCAAGTTCGTTTAATAAATACATTAATAACTTATCAAGGTCAACTAGATATGTGTTAATTTTATAAAATTATATATTAATTTCGCTATAATTTGGAAAATCAAAATTTTATATTTTTCTTTAAAAAATATTATTTGTCTTTTCATATAAATTGACAGACAAATGACCAACTTTTAAAACTGACGGATGTATTATTAGTTTCGTTATAAAAATTCACTATAATTTGGAGATTTAAAATTTTCTATTTTTCTTTAAACAAGATTATTTTAATCTTTTTATAGAAATTGACTGACAAAAGATCAACTTTTAGAACCGAAAGATGTATGTATTAGTTTCATTATCAGTTTCCTAATAGGAATTTCGCTAGGAACGCAAAAATTTATTTTTTTCTTACTATTAACTAAGACGCACAGGCCTGCCGAACTAGGAGGAAAACTTTGAGGCCCATTGGATGGCTGAGACTATCTAGTTCTTCTCTAGATTCTTCTCCTTCTCCAATAATGTAGGATGTGCATTTTTCTCAAGTCTTAAAATATTCCTTTTAAAAAAAAAAATCGTCCAATGTATGTTTGACACCTCATTTATTTATTTATTTTTAAATGTTTCACCGAATTCATTTTAGTCTTAAGAAAAACATAAAAATTTCTTTAATTTTTATCATTTATACTAAAATATTTTTGCATATTATTGCTGAAGTTTTTCATTTAACGGTAACAATTTTGTATAATAATTACTTTTATTATACTATTAGGTCACGGTTGCCAACACCTTTCCATATTTTATTCCACCACTCCCAGTTAAATCATAGGATAACTCCAAAATTGGTAATAGTATATTTGTGAATTTCTCATTGGACGAGCAATAAATTAATTACTATTTATACACTGAAACATAATCTAATGATAAATGTATATACTACTACAATAGATTCAGATTTAAATTTCTTCTC
Source organism: Jatropha curcas (assembly GCF_041381405.1). Taxonomy (NCBI): domain Eukaryota; kingdom Viridiplantae; phylum Streptophyta; class Magnoliopsida; order Malpighiales; family Euphorbiaceae; genus Jatropha; species Jatropha curcas. The sequence goes on along the minus strand of NC_143152.1, from coordinate 3,079,469 downwards.
CTGGTACTCAAGAAAAAAAAGTACTATTTAAGCCCACATAAAAATATAATATATATTAGTATGTATCTTTAAGGTCTTGATTTTTCCTATTTAAGAGTCTTTATAAATACAGAAATACATATTTTTAATATTATACAGGCATTTAAATAAGTATTCAGATGAAAGCTTAGATATATTTTTTTTTCTTTATTTATTGTTTTAATATATAATTTTATATTATCACATTCTATATTATCACAAAGGCCATACCCACGAAATTTCTTTAATTTTGAATTTTTTTTTTTGAAGGGAAATTTTCACTATTCAATGTTCAACTAAAATTTTCATATTTTTATTGAAGGTTTTTCATTTGAATGTATATCGAATTTTATATAATAATTACACTCTTATTTTATTAAAATTCAAATGAATCATATTTTTAATAATTTTACTATATGCATAATAATTATATTCAATATTTAAATTTATTAAAATGTGCTAATATAAAAGTCATAAAAAGATTAGTCATCATAAAAGTAGAAAAAGAAAAAAAAAAAAAAAAGAAAAGAAAACATTGTGAAGGTTTGATTTTTATTCTCTAATCACTAAACCGCGTATTATAGTTGATTAATGACATCTCTAAGATAACATTAATTTATCACGTGAGACGTGGGCATCTTGCAAACCCAAGAGGATTAGAGAGCGAGCGGAAAGAAAAATCCAAAAACACGTGGCAAAAATCTAGTGGATTAGGTCAGCGTATGCATGGAAGGAACATATGTAGGTCCCAGTGACGAGTCCTTATCGGACTGAAGTTTTGCCACGTGTCCACCATCTACAGAAACTTGATTGATACCCTACGACGCGTGTGTACTGGTTCACCACCACTGACCTAATCCTGGTGGGGTCAAGCCAATTAACTTTATGGCCGACACTTACTCACCAAAATGGGAAAAGTCTATCTTTTGCATAAACGTCCTCATAATTTCCCGCATTTAAAATTTTGACCTACAATAAACTAAATTTAGCAATTCATCCCCAATACTTATTTAATAGTTATAAATTTAGCAATTTGAAAGTAGCCCTTTTCAAGGAATCACTTTTTAGGTTAGTAGCTCAACTAAATATCAACTCTAATAGATTTGGTTACATCTTAGATGAGGCCTCATATGGGTAATGTAAAAAAAAAAACATTTCTCTAACTTTGATAGTAAGGGTTAGATGATCTAATATCTATAGATTATTAGGGAAACAAAAATAGAAAAAGTGAAATTTTATGTTAGATTTTGAGATCAACCTAACAATTAATTGTTGGATTTAGGGTTACATCATGAGATATGTCACATTCAAAAGAATTAAAAAGAAGAAAAAAAAAAGATTCTTTAAGTCATTTATAAATGATATAGTAATTTATTTATGTTTATGGTATTCATTGCTAAGGATATTTTTCTTTAATATATTATTTCTTAAAATATCCTCTCATCTTATTTTATTAGATAAATTATTGAATATGAGGTAGCTTTTTTCTTTAAAAGTTTAAACTCGAAGTTTTTTAAAACATAATTGTGTAACTTAAGAATTTATTCGGCAAAATTAGCTATTTTAATAGCATTTAGCTGTTAACTCTTTTTAAGTAGCTTTTTATGAAACCTAAAATCTAAATCTTATATGAATTAACTTTTCACAAAACGCTACCTAACATCTAAAATCTAGTTCCAACGCTATGTTATCTGCACACTATAAAAAATAGCATTAGTGTTTTGACTGATTAAAACTCTAAAAATTACTTAAAAAGTTGTTGTAAAATACAATTTAAATATTTTGAAAGTTGTTGTAAAAAGATTATAATCTCTAAAAAAAAAATTACAATCGATAAAAGATATTTGCAATAAATGTAAATATATTCATAGCTCTAAGAACCTCCCAATTCAATCTAATTCAAGTAGAGAATTTTAAATTTAGTTAGTTAGGGATTTTATTTCAAGCTATATCAAATTCACCTAATTAATAAAATATTAATATTTTATATATACTTTATTGTTATGAGTAAGATTTAAATAAATTTCCAAACTCCATATTAGCTAGGTCTAGATAGGCTAGACCCAAATTTAGAATAAAACATATTAATCTGTCTTAGGCTAAACTTTTTTGTTTTTTTTATAACCAAGAGAGCGTAAAAATTTGAGCATAAAAGTTTTTTAGTAAAATATGTTTCCATGAATCAAACTTATATTCTTACCTTTATAGGAATTAAAGTCGATTATCACCTTAACCAACACTTTGTTTGTTTAGGCTAAACTTATTTAAAAATTCATGAATTAGCAAATTTTATCAAATTAAAATTCAATAATTCATAGAATAAATATTGTGTCTAGACTTGACTAGACTCATTAAGCCAGAGAAATTGTAATTAAATTTATTTTTGTTTCAATTTAAACCTATACACAATGATAAAATAAAGTAAAATAAGAGGAATACAAAGAAAATATGGAAACTATGGGGACTAAAACAAATAGCACTTTGAAAAGTCATTAAAAAAATCCAAAAGAAGAAAAAAAGAGAAGGGGCAAAAATAAACCTTGAATCCTATAACGATATCCATCAAATCTTTCTCATCTACAAATCTTTCTTTTAAATGAAACTTATTCTTCAAAGCAGCAATTTCATCAAATCTTTCTCTAATATCTTTCATTTTATGCCCAATCTTTAAATGGAACACAAGTTTGTTATTAGTAAAGAATCGACATACCTTACCATTAGTAGATTGTCTTTGTAAGGCTTCATAGACAAAATCATCAATAATATCCTCCGCATCAAAACAAGCTTCTTTAAGTTTGGATAACCAAACAGTAAGCTCACTGTTTTCCTTTCCCTGTTGCTCCTCTGCATCCAAGAGCACAGCTTTAATGGTGGACAAGGTGTCTTGGAGCTTCTTTAAGTCTTCGTTGACATTCCATGCTAAGCTAATCTCGTCAACAACTTTAGATGTTAACTTGTGAAGAACAGTTTCAGCTATGTTGAAGAGAAAAGATTCTGCCATTTTCTTTTCTTTCTTTTTTTTTTTTTTTTTTTTTTTAAACAGCAAAAGGAAAAAGAAAGCAGTGGTCGCTAATTGGGTTTGCTATGGTGGCGGAGGTGAAATGAAAAGCAGACTTGCAGAGCAGAAATGATCAATCGGTGAATTCAAGTTGGCATATTTTGAAAAGTCTATAATCAAGTAATCATTACCGAGCAAATTATTGATAACTAAGTATAAAAAGATTCTTTCTTCATAAACTACAATTGACTTATCTTTTTAAGTTTAAAGTCTTTGCCTTTACTTTTGTCTCCTGCCAATAAGTTTCTTGCAGGTAGCCACTGAAATGGGTGGAAAGATCGCGTTCACGAATCGGGCTGGGCTTGCATGAATTCAAGGCTGCATTTGCTTGTTCAATTGCTAATTTAGGCCGATCTAAATATAGCAAAATTCCCTAACCAGCCTAGCACATCACCGACCAGAGCAAAATTCTCAGAAATTTCTTACTGAGGGGTCTTCACCTAATACTAACTTCAGAATGGAGTGTATACTTACTCTAATAATCTGAAAGGTTAATAGTTTGAGTCCTAATGATTGGTATATCTACACTTGCCATCTTCAGTCGTGGTTATGGAACCGATCTTTCATTTCTAATCTCAATGAAATAACCATTATTCTTTGTCAAGGCTCCATTGCAATAACTCAAAATCAATAGGAACTAAACGCAGCAGCTTCCATGCATTGTTCAACATAAATAACAAAACTAGAACACCAAATGGTTAAAATCAATCCATAATCAACGGGTGCGGTCATGAGAAAAATATAATGAATGACTTGAAATGAAGTGAGAATTAGGGAAGACAGAGTAATATCATAAAACTGAAGCTGGGTACGATACAAGATAATTAGAAAATAAATAATCACATAATCCTACAAAATTAACAATGACAAAAATTTGCTCAGATAAGAATAAGGGTAAAAAGTAACCTAGCAAAACTGATTGGCTTAATTAGTTTAAGCCATCTGTTTAAGTATGTCTAAGTTTCTTATGTATCATAGAGATGGTGCAATACGTCTATAGACTGCTTGGAAAGTCTGTCCCCCATTTCTAGCCACCTTTTGTCCTTCTTCAGTTGCTGTGCTTAGGAGCTCTACAAGAGGATCTACTCCAAGCTCCTCCTCTGTGAGGGCTTCAAACATAGGGTGATTCTCCAAACAAGCCTTCATCCACTCACCCAATTCTTCCACATCAGTAATTGTATAAATAATCCTGCCAATCTCAAGAACATAGGCATACTCATGTAGCAAATGTGGACTAATAACCCTTCGACGATGATTCTTCTCCTTGAAGTGGGGATCTGGAAACAGGAAAAACATCTTCGTAAGCTGTCCTTTCCCAAAGTAATTTGGTATGTATTTCATAGAATTGGTTCGAACCACTGAGGCATTTTGATATTGACCTGGATTAGCTATCCTTAATGCAGAAATTCGTTCCTTGACATATTCTGTCACTTTATCCCTAAGTTCCATCCCAATCATTAGGGTTTCAGGAAAAAGGGTTGAAAGACTAATAAGTAGCCCTCCAAAACCACAACCAACATCCGCAAACTGAATCTTTTTGGAACTATCCACTTGATCAGATGAAAGGAAAAATTGCGGGTAATGAACTGAATAGTCAACATGAGAAGGGGAAATTGGAACAGGGAAGTGTGAGTCACTGAGTGGGTTGCTATGTGCTCGTGCTCTGTAGAAGCGTTTCCTTGGCAGGCCAGTTGACTTGCTGAGAGTTGGGTTTACCTCATTTTCTAGCATGTTTTTCTTTGTAAGCTACATAAAAAGGATCAATAAGAATTAGACAGTAGAAGTATTAAAAGATAAGAAAGAAAGAAGAATATGGAGAACAAAGAGTAGAAGACTGCTAGATATATTCAAGAATCTAACAAATTGATAATTAGCAAAGGTACCCTACAATGGCTCAATAAATTAAAAGTAGACATACACAAATAATCAAGATAAAAACAGAGGATAACTCCACTGTCTGCTATGATCTAAAACTACTGAAAACCGTAAAGTTAGAAATACAAATTCAATGATCAATAATTAATAACAGAACCAACACCAACGAACAGGCAACATTAGAATAGACAAATATGAAATAGTAATTCTCTAGTATATCAGCGAATGAATGTAAAACATAGAAAAGGAATGAGACAGGCAGACAGACAGCACTCTCAAATAAACTACAGAGTTAAAGAAGACTTCAAAACCATTGATATGACTTCCGGGATTTGACAAATACACCTCTTCACAGGTTCAGAAGGTCTCTAGTTAGCTAATTCCGATACCCATAGTTATTGATCAATTAGTAAGCAGTCACAAGGCAGGACCATTAAACTTACACTGAATCAATCAGAAATACATCATTCTACTTCTGCTAAATCTCCCATTAGTTCCAAAGAATACCTTGCTTCATTTAAAGAGATGCATAAGGTTATGATTAAAGATTAGACCCGTAATCTCAATAAGCAAGGCGAATTTCTACAATGTTGCTGTCCTAAATTTGCAAGCTCAACAATGACACATCAATATACAAGTCGATTCGCATTCACGCATTGGCATATCATAGTAGATGTAGTAGATAACTGAACTAATTAACAAGAATCCAAATCCAATATACACCAAAGTCTTTAACTTTTTAGTTAACGAACTCAGACCATAAATCATCTTTGGCACAGTAATCCAAATATGAGGATCAAAACTTAGGTCAAAATATCTATCAAAATCACATGAAAGATTTTTTTTTTCTGTAAGGCTAAGTAGTAGTTGTGGTTGTATTGACAAACAGCAAGAAACAAAATTCAAAATTCAATAACATTTCAAAACCAACAATAAAATTACTCTAAGATAACAAAATTCAGCATTCAGCAACGAAAGGGAATGTACTGTAACAGAGGGAGTACCTTTTTATGCAGAACTCAAAACGCTTTTACTTGTACTAGGCTTGGGGCAAAGAAATAGGTAGAGGCGGTTGCGCTATTAGGGAAGAGATTGGAGAATTTGGGAATTAGGGGTTTCTTTTCCCCAGGCCAGTTACAAGAAGAGGCGGTTGCGCTATTAGCCGTGGAGTGGCTATAATTGCAATTTGCAGGGTTTTAGTTGGTAGATTAACTAACATAAGCTTATCAAATCTTGAGGGTTTTATTGTTGTTATTTTATTTTAGGAATAAAGTTAAAAATGATTAAAAAGATTAAATTTAATATTTTGATTCTTTGAATTTGATTAAAAAGATTAAAGCTTATCAAATCTTTGAATTTGTTTAAAATAATTAAAAAATCAGATTAACATTTTATATCAATTTAGTTGATGATTCTTCAATGTATTTTTAGGCATTTAAGACTATAATTAGAATTAACCTGTATAATTTGTTAAAAAAAATTAATTAATTAATTATGGAATGGACGAAAACTATATATGAAGTATATTGTAGCCGTCTTTAACTTGACTAATGATTTTTAGTTCATAAATATGTACTAATTTGAATATTTTAAAATGGGTTAATTGCAAATTTAGTTTCTAAATTTTTGAAAGAATTTTATTCATTGTCTCAATGGAAAATGTTTGCAATCAAGTTTCTGACTAGATAAATTTTTTTTCAATTAGATGTTTTTATTTTATGTGGCTTGCTGAAAATAAAAATAAGACTCATGAGACCCACTTAATGTTCAAAATATAGCTGAGTAGGACGACATATAACTTAACACGTCGGATTTAACATTTATAATCTCAAAAATGTATTTAGTTAATGCAAATTTAGCACTATTAACTAAAAAAAATAATGAAAACTTTTAATTATCTCATTACGTGTTTTATAAATTGCATAATGTGTGAAACACCAATAATAATCTTTTGAATAATTGAAATCAATACATATTTCAATTTGTATAGCTCAAATCTATAAATGTTTTAATATATGATATTAATTAAGATCATTTTATAATATTAATTAATATATGATTTTTATAAAAAAATCATTTTATAAAAAAAAATTTATAAAAAATTAAGATCATTTTATGATATTAATTAAGCATTTGTTTATTTAAGGAATTTAACAGTTGAAAATATCAATATTATCTGAGTTATAGAATCAAGTAATTCAACGGGTCAAGATGAAAGTATATTTCTTGTTAGAGGGAATGGGGCTACCATCAAATGATATTTTTGAGCAACTATTTTTTATATTTTAAGCAATGAATTTATAAAAAGTAGTCTCTAAATCTAATTATTTTGACATTTTTTTATAATTAGAAACTTTATTATTATTATTTTTTATTGTTAGTATTAAATAAAGATTTTTCGATAATCTTAATTAGACAGGTGTCGCACGCCCAGAGACTTTAGCTTGTCTCTTTTATTCCTCTTTTCTTTTCTGAGTGTTCCCATTTCCTGTGGACTTAGCGTTTACCCAGTTTGCAGAGCAAAGAAATGGAATATTAGAAGTTAGAACCTGTCTTCTTTGGCTTGCTATATAATATTTCCATTTGTATATTAACCATTATTCATTAAATCATTGACTCACTCACTTCCAAGTGAAAACAATGCCAGAGTCTTTTCTGTTCAATACTGCAGAGAGCATTTTGGAGAAATTGGCCTCTCTTGCTCTTGAAGAATTTTTATTGGCATGGGGGATTGAAGATGACCTTGAAAAAATTAAAGAAATGTTACTTGCTATCAAAGCTGTGCTTTCTGATGCAGAGAAGCGTCAATCCCAGGATCACCGGATAGAGTTTTGGCTTGGAAAGCTTAAAGATGTCCTTTATGATGCAGAAGATGTGATTGATGAGTTCCGCTGTGAAGCTTTGCGCAGGCAAGTGGTGAAATCTGGAAGCACTACGAGGAAGGTACGCCGATTCTTTTCTAGTTCTAATCCACTTGCTTTCCGCTTTCAAATGGGCCATAAATTAAAGAAGGTTAGGGAGAGAGTTGCTGGAATTGCAGCTCTCAAGTCTGATTTTGGTCTCACTGAGCGGACTAGTGATAGTTATGTCATACGTAAAGAGAGGGAAATGACCCACTCCTTTGTGGATGCTTCAAATGTCATTGGAAGGGACAAAGATAAAGAAAGAATTATCAAAGAATTGTTGAAACCTGCTGATAATGAAAATGTCTCCATTATTCCAATTGTTGGAATTGGAGGTCTGGGAAAGACTACACTTGCTAAATTGGTGTATAATGATGAGAGGGTAGCAAGTCATTTTCAGTCAAAATCATGGGCATGTGTCTCTGAAGACTTTGATTTGCAGAAGATGATAATTAAGATCCTTAACTGTGTAAGCCCAGTTAATATGAATATGGATATTGAGCAATTGCAAATAGCCTTGCGAGAGGCTTTATATGGAAAGAGATATTTACTCGTACTGGATGATGTTTGGAATGAGGATAGAAGAAAATGGCTTGAATTGAAAATTTTATTGATGGGGGGTGCTAGCGGAAGTAAGATCTTGGTCACCACACGCAGTAAGCATGTTGCTTCAATCATGAGCACAGTCTCATCATATGAGTTAGACCATCTTTCTCATGAGTATTGTTTGGCTATATTCTTTAAATGTGCATTTGAAGGACCAGAAGATAAACAAAACCCAGACCTCATAAAAATTGGGGAAGAAATCGTGAGCAAATGCAAAGGAATTGCTTTGGCAGTAATAACTTTAGGAACCTTACTTTACTCTGTAGCTGGTGAACGTGATTGGAAATTTGTAAGGGACAATGAGATATGGAAATTAGAGCAAAAGGAAAATGATATTTTGCCTGCTTTAAAATTGAGTTATGAACACATGCCATCCTACTTGAAGAGATGTTTTGCTTATTGTTCGATTTTTCCGAAAGATCATCCATTTGTAGATATAGAGTTAGTTTATTTTTGGATATCGCATGGACTTATTCAATCTTCGAATGAAAATCAAGAGTTGGAAGATGTTGGCATCCGTTGTTTCCAAGAGCTGTGTTCTAGATGTTTTTTCCAAGATTTCTTGGAATACAATGGTAATGTATGTTGTAAAATGCATGATCTAATACACGACCTAGCATTATCAGTGACTCAAAATGAATGTTTAATAGTAACCTCTTCCAACAAACAGATACCCAAAAGTATTCGACATTTATCATTTCCTTACCCTGAATTGCTTCCTGAGGATCTTCCTAAGCCCGTAAGAAAGCTAGATCGTATAAGAACTATTTCCTGTTCACATGGAAGAGGCATGGGGATTAGTAGTGAGGTATTTCTTAGAACATGCATCTCAAAATTCCAATACTTGAGGGCCTTGGATTTGAGTTGTTCCAGGGTGGCTGCACTTCCTAAAGGGATAGCCAAATTGAAGCATTTGAAATATCTTAGTTTGGATTGGAATGTTGACATCAAAAGACTGCCTGAGTCCATATGCAAACTACAAAGCTTGCAAGCTCTAGTACTTGGTTATTGTTATGGTCTTAGAGAGTTGCCTAAAGATATAAAGTACTTGATTAGCCTTAGATGGCTTTGGATAACTACACAGCAAAGGTATTTACCAAATGGTGGAATTGGGTGCCTCGGGTCTCTTCGATATTTGTTCATCACCACTTGTGAAAATTTGGAGTATTTGTTTGGAGATATCCAAGGTCTGAAAAAACTTCAAACTTTGGTTATCCGTGATTGTGACAGCTTGGTCTCTTTGCCACCAAGTGTGAAATTTCTAGCTGCTTTGAAGACTCTTGTTGTTGCGGGTTGCAAAAATCTTGATTTGACAATGGAGGAAGGAATAGATAGTCAAGACTCGACAAGCCAATTATTTAGCCTTCGCACACTGGAGATTGTAGGATTACCAAAGTTAGTGGATTTTCCGCAATGGCTTCTTCACAGATCTAATACCGGTTTAAAAGTTATCAAAGTTGCATATTGTTACAACTTCAGGAACTTTCCAAACTACTTGCACGACATACCATCGCTTGAGTTACGTATCATTAGTTGCCCCCAATATCAAGGTGAGGATATTATTATATGAAATAAAGGGTAATTTGGAATGACGGCCTCAATCTTCAAGTAAAAATTTTAGACGATTTGTATTTTGGAATGATATAGAGAGTGTGTTATTAATCAACTTATTTAATTTTTTTTTCATCTAAAAACATAATTTTACTTGTGGTCAAATGTTTTTTTCATATATTTAACTAATTAAAATTAAAATACAATATGCTTAGAAAATTTACCATTTCTTAAGAGAACATTATATTTTATGTATGTATATATGTTAATTTGACAATTCTTATGTCTCTGGATTAATAGGTCAAAACCTCAATTAGTTGAATTGCGTTTACAGGTGGGCTTCTCTGAACCAAAGGAACAGCTTGATTGCTGGTAAGACATTATACATATTAATAGTCTCCTACATCATTTTTCAAATTTTGAATAATTATGTTACTAAAAATATTTGTTGTATAACATGAAAAAAAAAAAACTATTGATTTAAACCTTTGATATTATTTGTTAGAGAAAATGGACACTTGTCACGTATTAGCTAAGGTTTTTGAATTGAATTTGAGTAGACTGTTTTTGACTTGGATTATATATTGCAGGTGTTGTGGCCTTTCAACAAAAATTATCAGCCAACCAATGTTAAACGTTCAATTAGTGCGTTTTTAGCTTTCCAGTAAAGTGCGTTTTTCCAGGAATGGAATTGTGTTTTTATCCACACGGGAGTTGAGGTTACTTAACATCCTGACCATCATGTTGTTAGTTCCATTTTCATTCTTACTGTGTTATTATTTATGATTTTCCGTGGTTTGTGGATTTGAGTATTTTATGTTTTTTAGTGTAATTGTATTAATGTTGTACTACATACTTGTAATATTGTACTTGTATAAAAGAAGTCCTTTAAAAATTAAGGGTATGTCATTAATTTTTAAGTGCGTAATCTACTCCCTGCCATCCTTATATGTCCCTTTTTATGGATTTGATATTTGATTGTCGATTCTTAATGCCCCTCAAATACAACTGAAACTAGATATCCGGTTGATACTTTAAATTTGAAATCTTCTTTTTAAAGTGTTAATCGGTTTTATATTTAAAATTGACTTAAAAATGTCTCGCTATGAGTATTATTGTAAATAAGTCAATCTGCTTATGAAATGCTCGAGGCTCCGTTTGAAAAAAGCTCGCTTGAATTTGTTCGATAAGCTTAACGAGTTGACTCGAGCTGAACTATTAAACTCGTTTAATAAATATATTAATGACTTATCAAGATCAACTAGATATATGTGTTAATTTTATAGATTTATATATTAATTTTGCTATAATTTGGAGATTCAGAAATTTTATATTTTTCTTTAAACAAGATTATTTTTATCTTTTTATAGAAATTGACAGACAAAAGATCAACTTTTAGAACCGCAAGATGCATGTATTAGTTTCGTTATTAGTTTCCTAATAGGAATTTCGCTAGCAACGCAAAAATTTATTTTTTTTCTTACTATTATTATACACACACAGGCCTGCCAAACTAGGAGGAAAACTTTGAGGCCCATTGGATGGCTGAGACTATCTAGTTCTTCTCTGGATTCCTCTCCTTCTCCAATAATATAGGATGTGCATTTTTCTCAAGTATTAAAATATTCCTTTTAAAAAAAAAAGTCGTCCAATGTATGTTTGACACCTCATTTATTTACTTGTAAATGTTTCACCGAATTCATTTTATTCTTAAGAAAAAAATAAAAATTTGTAACTTCGTGGAGAATAAAAGACAACCGAAAAACTTTAGTTTAAAATTTATGTCTATGTATATTTAAAGGGTGTATAATATTTTCCAATAGTTATTCTTTTTGTCTATTATGGTCATCTACTCCTTATCATTATTCATTGTATTTTTATTTTATTGATTTAAATTACTTCAATTTAAATGACTATCATTAATGTATTTTAATGAATATCTCAATTTAATTTATACGTGAATCGAAATTATTTTCTTTTTTCGAATAAATTTAAGAGTATAGTGTTTTTATATTTTTACAAAAATAAATTAGATTAGAAGTGGAAAATAAAGAGCCCTGATATATTGAATTTTAACAATAAATAGAAAATATAATTTCATTTTCATTCAATGCACTAAATCAATACAAATCAAATCAATGCCTGACACTAAATCTCTATATATCCATTCAAATACAAGGAAGTCAATTTCATATTTTAAATATTGATATTGATATTTAATGGATATAATATAAAATAAATCTGTTTTTTTATTTATTTTTTCTTCGTTTTTATAAACAAATATATTATTAAAAAAAAATCAATCTATCTATGAGATAATCTAAGTAGCATGTTTGTTCAAAAGGTTACCCAAATCCCAAGATATACATTAAATGATGTTACCACTCATCATACCATACATGAATATATATATATATATATATATATATATATATATATATATATATATATATAGGTCAATCTTGAATCCCACTGTTGAAATGAAAACCCTCTCTATGAAGGTTTTGGATTTTATTGGCCAAAAAAGACATTGAGATAATGAGATATGTTAGCATCAATTAATGTTATTATATAATTTTTATTTAATCATAAAATAAAATACTATGCAAGCCATTTTCATTTACATCGATAGGTCACTCTCACACACCTAAGTCTCAATACATTCTAAGACACTTGACACAAATCTTTATTACTTAACAGTGGACACATGTTACTTGGAGAATGCTAGCTACAATCTCTTAATTACATTTTCTTTCTTTGGAACACTTATTGTTTATTTGTTCTTACTCATTTTTTTTTTTCTTAATCACCTGTTTTCTCAGCGTATTGAATTAGAATCAAATCTGCTCGTCCTGAATTGGCTTCACTAAAGAATAAAGTGCTTTAGCGAGTATTTATTTCGTACATGAGAATCGAATTTAATATGATACGTAGATTTAAATTATCTTTATCAAATCAAATGGTGAATAAGAACTGATTTGAGACTATAAGTGATGTCAGACCATAGAGTTATAGATGACTTATTTTTAAATTAAATATAAATATAGATTAATTAAATGATAATTATTGAAAGAGAATACTATTATTAAGTATTAAATATTAATATCAATGTCGGTTGCTAGCATTTCTATATGTTATATTCCACCGCTACTAATTACATCATACGATAGAAACAAAAAAGAAAAGAAAAAAAAAATTACATCATACGATAGCTCCAAAATTAGGGAAGAGTACATTTGTGCATTTCTCATTGGACAAGCAATGCTTAAAATAAATTAATTACTATTTAAACCTATTTAAAAATATATTATGTATAGTATGTAATCTTTAAGTTTGCATCTACCCCTATAAAGTCGTCATACATTAATAATGAGGAGTTAGCATATGCATGGGTTTAAATAACTTTTTTAATAATTAAATATATAAAAATTATCATAAACACATTTGCTTCATAAATTTAACTATTTTGATAATATATTTAGTTTGTTAATTAATATAAAATATTTCCTAATACTATATTCTTAGTTCTTCCTATAAATATTTTAATATCATGCATGTATGAAAGCAAGTATATTCAAAGAAAAGATCTAGCTAAGTATATGTATGCAATTTTTTTTTTTTTTACTTATTGTTTTAATATATATATTTTTTATTATCACTATTAGATATATTAAATTCATCTCTATATATAACTATTAAGATATATTTTTACAGCAAACTAGTTTATATTTTGTGTTTTTACGTTAATTTTTTAAAATTTTTTTGCCAGAAATTATGTTAACGAAATTTCTTTAATTTTTATCATTTATACTAAAATATTTTTGCATATTATTGCTGAAGTTTTTCATTTAACGGCAGCAATTTTGGATAAAAATTACTTTTATTATACTATTAGGTCACGGTTGCTAGCACCTTTCCATATTTTATTCCACCACTCCCAGTTACATCATAGGATAGCTCCAAAATTGGTAATAGTATATTTGTGGATTTCTCATTGGATGAGCAATAAATTAATTAATATTTGCACATCGGCATAATCTAACTGTATTTGACAATAGATTTAAATTTGAAATTCAAGAAAAAAAGCACCCACATAAAAATATAATATATATTAGTATGTATCTTTAAGGTCTTGATTTTTCCTATTTAAGAGTCTTTATAAATACAGAAATACATATTTTTAATATTATACAGGCATTTAAATAAGTATTCAGATGAAAGCTTAGATATATACTTTTTTTTCTTTATTTATTGTTTTAATATATAATTTTATATTATCACATTCTATATTATCACAAAGGCCATACCTACGAAATTTCTTTAATTTTGAATTTTTTTTTGAAAGGAAATTTTGACTATTCAATGTTCAACTAAAATTTTCATGTTTTTATTGAAGGTTTTTCATTTGAATGTATATCGAATTTTATATAATAATTACACTCTTATTTTATTAAAATTCAAATGAATCATATTTTTAATAATTTTACTATATGCATAATAATTATATTCAATATTTAAATTTATTAAAATGTGCTAATATAAAAGTAATAAAAAGATTAGTCATCATAAAAGTAGAAAAAGAAAAAAAAAAAAAAAGAAAACATTGTGAAGGTTTGATTTTTATTCTCTAATCACTAAACCGCGTATTATAGTTGATTAATGACATCTCTAAGATAACATTAATTTATCACGTGAGACGTGGGCATCTTGCAAACCCAAGAGGATTAGAGAGCGAGCGGAAAGAAAAATCCAAAAACACGTGGCAAAAATCTAGTGGATTAGGTCAGCGTATGCATGGAAGGAACATATGTAGGTCCCAGTGACGAGTCCTTATCGGACTGAAGTTTTGCCACGTGTCTACCATCTACAGAAACTTGATTGATACCCTACGACGCGTGTGTACTGGTTCACCACCACTGACCTAATCCTGGTGGGGTCAAGCCAATTAACTTTATGGCCGACACTTACTCACCAAAATGGGAAAAGTCTATCTTTTGCATAAACGTCATCATAATTTCCCGAATTTAAAATTGTGACCTAAAATAAACTAAATTTAGCAATTTATCCCCAATACTTATTTAATAATTATAAATTTAGCAACTTGAAAGTAGCCCTTTTCAAGGAATCCCTTTTTAGGTTAGTAGCTCAACTAAATATCAACTCTAATAGATTTAGTTAAATCTTAGATGAGGCCTCATATGGGTAATGTAAAAAAAAAAAAAAAAAAAAAAAAGCATTTCTCTAACTTTGATAGTAAGGGTTAGATGATCTAATATCTATAGATTATTCTTAGATGAGGCCTCATATGGGTAATGTAAAAAAAAAAAAAAAAAAAAAAAACATTTCTCTAACTTTGATAGTAAGGGTTAGATGATCTAATATCTATAGATTATTAGGGAAACAAAAAATAGAAAAAGTGAAATTTTATGTTAGATTTTTAGATCAACCTAACAATTAATTGTTGGATTTAGGGTTACATCATGAGATATGTCACATTCAAAAGAATTAAAAAGAAGAAAAAAAACAGATTCTTTAAGTCATTTATAAATGATATAGTAATTTATTTATGTTTATGATATTCATTGCTAAGGATATTTTTCTTTAATATATTATTTCTTAAAATATCCTCTAATCTTATTTTATTAGATAAATAATTGAATATGAGGTAGCTTTTTTTCTGTAAAAGTTTAAACTCGATGTTTTTTAAAACATAGATGTGTAACTTAAGGGTTTATTCGGCAAAATTAGCTATTTTAGTAGCATTTAGCTGTTAGCTTTTATGTAGCTTTTTATGAAACTGAAAATCTAAACCTTATATAAATTAACTTTTCACAAAACGCTACCTTAACATCTAAAACCTAATTCCAACGGTATGTTACCTGAGCACTATAAAAAATAGCATTAGTGTTTTGACTGATCAAAACTCTAAAAGTTATTTAAAAAGTTGTTATAAAATACTATTTTGAAAGTTGTAAAAAGATTATAATCTCTAATAGAAAAATTACAATCTATAAATGATATTTGCAATAAATATATAAATATATTCATGGTTCTAAGAACCTCCTAATTCAATTTAATTCGAGTAAGGAATTTTAAATTTAGTTAGTTAGGGATTTTATTTCAAGCTATGTCAAATTCACCTAATTAATAAAGTATTAATATTTTATATATACGTTATTGTTATGAGTAAGATTTAAATAAATTTATAAACTCCATATTAGTTAGGTCTAGATAGGCTAGACCCAAATTTAGAATAAAACATCTTAATCTATCTTAGGCTAAACATTTTTTTCTTTTTTTATAACCAAGAGAACGGAAAAGTTCAAAGTTTTTCAATAAATTACATTTCTCGAGGATCGTACTTGTATTCTTACATTTAAGGGAGTTGAAATTGCTTACCACCTCAACCAACACCTTGTTTGTTTAGGCTAAACTTATTTAAGAATTCATAAATTAGCAAATTTTATCAAATTAAAATTTTTTAATTCATTGAATAAATATTGTGTCTAGACTTGACTAGACTCATTAAGCCAGAGAAATTGTAATTAAATTTATTTTTGTTTCAATTTAAACCTATACACAATTATAAAATAAAGTAAAATAAGAGGAATACAAAGAAAATATGGAAACTATGGGGACTAAAACAAATAGCACTTTGAAAAGTCATTAAAAAAATCCAAAAGAAGAAAAAATAGAAGGGGCAAAAATAAACCTTGAATCCTATAGGCTCATTTATGCACCTTTATAATTTTGGAATTAAAGCTTCTTCCAAAGAATTATGTTTGTGGTTCATGTTGCTAAATTATTACCACTCATAACCAAGACCATAACGATATCCCAATCTTTAACTCTTTTTTCTCACTAACAAAATCCCACTTCTCCTTCATCACTATCTTGTCCACTTCTTGCACACATAATAATCAACTTAATAAAACCAGAAAGAAATACTCTTTCTCTATGTTAAGTGCTCAAATACCTACCACCAGCACCTCCACAAGCCATGGAGAAACCGATCACGACCAAGAACATGAAGATATTCGCGATATCCATGCCTTGACCCCACCCCCGCCGCCTTCGGTGCCTCGAGGCCGTTGGGAAACAGGTAGCCATCGCTCAATATCCATGAGTAGTGAAGGGGCTGCAAGTGAGAACTTCACCTCCATGAGTAGAGAGTTCAATGCTTTGGTTCTTGCTGGTTCTGCAATAGGAACTAGCATGAACAACAACAATAGCGGTTCTGATCATAATGAAGATAGTAACTTAAACAACCTGTTGGCTAGGATTGGAGAAGATGAAGTTCCTGAAGAGACTAACCCTTTGGCTATTGTGCCTGATACTCGCCCCTTGGACCCAGAACCCAGCTCAAGCTCAAGAAGGGTTGGGTCCAATCAGGTGGTTGCTGTTGGTGGTGGTGGTGCTGATGTGTCAGTGCAGAGAGTGAAGAAAGAAGAGATAGAAACCAAGATATCTGCATGGCAAAACGCAAAGATTGCTAAGATCAATAATAGGTTCAAAAGAGAGGATGCCATAATTAATGGCTGGGAAAGTGAGCAAGTGCAAAAGTCTTCTTCTTGGATGAAGAAAGTTGAGGTATGTATAGAAAGAAATTAATTATTAGTCTAGTATATTAATTATTTATTAATTTGCCTGTTAATTTAATTTTTGAATTGATGATCCAAAGCTAATATGTTTCCCTTCTCATATAGATTTTTTCATGATTATACTAAGGACTTGTTAATTAATTACTCAATTGAGAAACAGATAACAATCATAATTTCTTTGTTGAATTTTTTGAACCATATTGATTAGAGAGAGTCTTGATGATGTAGGTGAAGTTACTTTGAGACTTTACCTATATGACAAGAGTTAATATAGACCACTAGTTTATGATCAAACAATGGAATTTCTTGGATTTGTATTTTATCTATTGCTAGTTAGTGAGCTAATTTTAGCTCAAGTTTCAATTTCAGTAATTATTGCTTCCACAAAAGATAATAACTAACTTTCAACCAGAAAAGTATTTTCATGCTTCAAGCACTACTCAAGACAGAAAAGTACATGTGAGAATTATACCTTTACAATTGATAAGGCATTTTCATAACGGCTTATATCTAAAGCATGTATATGTCTTTTACTGTTTCTTCTTCTTCTCCTCCTTTTTTTTTTTTCTTGTATCAACTAGAAAATTAATGTTGTCTCTGTTTTTAACACTGTTTATAACTCTTTTTTGTTCTAACTTATATGAGCTTGATTTATTTAGAGGAAGCTGGAGGAGAAAAGAGCAAGAGCACTAGAGAAGATGCAGAATGAAGTAGCAAAAGCACACAAGAAAGCAGAGGATAGAAGGGCATCAGCTGAGGCTAAAAGAGGAACAAAAGTTGCTAGAGTTCTTGAAATAGCCAATTTGATGAGAGCTGTTGGAAGAGCTCCTGCTAAAAGGTCCTTCTTTTGAACCTTATAGTACTATACAGTATAATCTACTATAATCATATAGAACATATTTTACTTAAAAAGACAAAAAAAAAAAAAAAAAAAAAAAAAAGAATGGTGGACAAAAATAATTGTCCCAAACTATTAGGGTTCCTACATCTTTTGAACTATAGGAAACCCATGTATGAAATGGGGCAGTGAGGAATTGCACTCAAAAACTAAGGATGAACTAAGGCTCAGATTGAAATCTTCAGTATTTTCCATCTCCATCAAATTAAGCTTTCCACAGTCTCCAATAACCAAAGTCTCTAATGCAGATAGATTCCTTATACCGCGAGGTAAGGATGCTAGACTCCCGCAAGAAGTTATAACCAATGTTCGAAGCGATGTCAGAGCCTGCATATCATCAAACAATTTTTCCAAATTTCCACATTCAAACAAAGACAGATATCTTAGAGAACTGAGACATCCTATACCGTTTTCTGGGAAGGAAGTCTGTTTTGTAGGTATCTCCAAAAACCTGAGGCGAGTCGTGTGCTTGATATCTCTAGGAATTTCTTCAAGCTTCTCACATTCTTCAAGTCTTAAGGTCTGCAAATTCTGCAGCCTGCAAATGGAATTAGGGAGTTTTCGAAGCTTCCGATTCCTATAAAGGTCAAGGTATCTCAAATTCTTCAAGGTACCAATTGAATTTGGCAATGTCTCAAAGCATGAATCGCTAAGATTAAGCACTCGTAAGTGCTTGAATCTTGACATGCAGGTGTCAATAAATGTTCCGCTAGTAGGCCCCATCCCCCTAACTGGGAAAAATATAGTTCTTACCTTCTCTAACTTGTGTAAGAACTTAGGAACTTGTTGACTTGGCAAATTACTGCCTGAAAAGGATAAATGACGGACCTTTTCATCAACAGATGGGGTGAGAAAGTTTACAGTTGAGCACTCACTTTGCGCAACTGATATAGCTAGATCATGTACAAGATCATGCATTTTGCAGGTAAAAAAGAAACCATGATCCTCAATATCTTGGAGAAAAGATCTCGACCATAGTTCTTTCACAAAACGCAACCCATTCTCTTTCAATTCTTCATCTTCATCAGGCGATTCAAGAAGTCCATAAGCCATCCAAAATCGAATCAATTCAAAACTGTACAACACATAATTTTTGGGAAAGAGGGAACAATAAGCAAAACATCGTTTCAAGTAAGATGGCATGTGATCATAGCTCAACTTCAGCACCGGTAGGATGTCATTTTCTTGATGTTGTAATTTCCATATCTCATTGTCTCTGGTGGACACCCAGGTTTTTTCTTCGGTTGATGAATAAAGTAGACTTCCTAATGTTCTCACTGCTAAAGGAACCCCTTCACATTTCCTTACAATCTCATTCCCAGTATCTATGAGATTCGGATATTGCTTCTCTTGTCCTGGATTAAATTCCCATTTCAAAAACAAAGACAAACAATCCTTATGGGAAAGACCAGGCAAATTGTATGCAAAATCATTGCCTACAACAGAAGCAACTTTTGAACTCCTTGTAGTTACAATAATTTTACTTCCCAAAGCACAACCCTCCAACAAACCTCTCAATTCAACCCATTTAACCAGATTTTCATTCCAAACATCATCTAAAACAAGCAAAAACTTTCTACCACCTAAACTCCTCCGCAATCGTGCTTGCAATTGATCCATTGTCAGGTCACCATAACTCCTACCAGTAGCAGAACTAGTAATCTCCTTAGCCAACGTAGTAACATCAAATTCCTGAGACACACAAACCCACATCTTCAATTGAAAATTCTTCTCCACCCTTTCATCATTATACACCATTTTAGCTAATGTCGTCTTACCTTGGCCACCAATTCCAATTATAGGAACAACTGAAAGATTTTCTTCCTTACTATAATGCAACAATAAGTCGATAATTTTATCTCTATCAAAATCTCTCCCAATAACATCTGAAGCTTGAACAAAGGAGTGAGTCATCTCTCTCCTCCTATATTCAACTTTCTCATCTACAAATCTTTCTTTTAAATGAAACTTATTCTTCAAAGCAGCAATTTCATCAAATCTTTCTCTAATATCTTTCATTTTATGCCCAATCTTTAAATGGAACACAAGTTTGTTATTAGTCTTCATAGACAAAATCATCAATAATATCCTCCGCATCAAAACAAGCTTCTTTAAGTTTGGATAACCAAACAGTAAGCTCACTGTTTTCCTTTCCCTGTTGCTCCTCTGCATCCAAGAGCACAGCTTTAATGGTGGACAAGGTGTCTTGGAGCTTCTTTAAGTCTTCGTTGACATTCCATGCTAAGCTAATCTCGTCAACAACTTTAGATGTTAACTTGTGAAGAACAGTTTCAGCTATGTTGAAGAGAAAAGATTCTGCCATTTTCTTTTCTTTCTTTTTTTTTTTTTTTTTTGTTAAACAGCAAAAGGAAAAAGAAAGCAGTGGTCGCTAATTGGGTTTGCTATGGTGGCGGAGGTGAAATGAAAAGCAGACTTGCAGAGCAGAAATGATCAATCGGTGAAATCAAGTTGGCATATTTTGAGAAGTCTATAATCAAGTAATCATTATCGAGCAAATTATTGATAACTAAGTATAAAAAGATTCTTTCTTCATAAACTACAATTGACTTATCTTTTTAAGTTTAAAGTCTTTTCCTTCCTTTACTTTTGTCTCCTGCCAATAAGTTTCTTGCAGGTAGCCACTGAAATGGGTGGAAAGATCGCGTTCACGGGTCGGGCTGGGCTTGCATGACATTCAAGGCTGCATTTGCTTGTTAAATTGCTAATTTAGGCCGATCTAAATATAGCAAAATTCTCTAACCAGCCTAGCACATTACCTACCAGAGCAAAATTCTCAGAAATTTCTTACTGAGGGGTCTTCACCTAATACTAACTTCAGAATGGAGTGTATACTTACTCTAATGATCTGAAAGGTTAATAGTTTGAGTCCTAATGATTGGTATATCTACACTTGCCATCTTCAGTCGTGGTTATGGAACCAATCTTTCATTTCTAATCTCAATGAAATAACCATTATTCTTTGTCAAGGCTCCATTGCAATAACTCAACATCAATAGGAACTAAACGCAGCAGCTTCCATGCGTTGTTCAACATAAATAACAAAACTAGAACACCAAATGGTTAAAATCAATCCATAATCGACGGGTGCGGTCATGAGAAAAATATAATGAATGAATTGAAATGAAGTGAGAATTAGGGAAGGCGGAGTAATATCATAAAACTGAAGCTGGGTACAATACAAGATAATAAAAATCTTAGCTAGAAAATAAATAATAAGCACATAATCCTACAAAATTAACAATGACAAAAAATTGCTCAGATAAGAATAAGGGTAAAAAGTAACCTAGCAAAACTGATTGGCTTAATTAGTTTAAGCCATCTGTTTAAGTATGTCTAAGTTTCTTATGTATCATAGAGATGGTGCAATACGTCCATAGACTGCTTGGAAAGTCTGTCCCCCATTCCTAGCCACCTTTTGTCCTTCTTCAGTTGCTGTGCTTTGGAGCTCTACAACAGGATCTACTCCAAGCTCCTCCTCTGTGAGGGCTTCAAACATAGGGTGATTCTCCAAACAAGCCTTCATCCACTCACCCAATTCTTCCACATCAGTAATTGCATAAATAATCCCGCCAATCTCAAGAACATAGGCATACTCATCTAGCAAATGTGGACTAATAACCCTTCGACGATGATTCTTCTCCTTTAAGTGGGGATCCGGAAACAGGAAAAACATCTTCGTAAGCTGTCCTTTCCCAAAGTAATTTGGTATGTATTTCATAGAATTGGTTCGAACCATTGAGGCATTTTGATATTGACCTGGATTAGCTATCCTTAATGCAGAAATTCGTTCCTTGACATATTCTGTCACTTTATCCCTAAGTTCCATACCAATCATTAGGGTTTCAGGAAAAAGGGTTGAGACTAATAAGTAGCCCTCCAAAACCACAACCAACATCCGCAAACTGAATCTTTTTGGAACTATCCACTTGATCAGATGAAGGGAAAAATTGCGGGTAATGAACTGAATAGTCAACATGAGAAGGGGAAATTGGAACAGGGAAGTGTGAGTCACTGAGTGGGTTGCTATGTGCTCGTGCTCTGTAGAAGCGTTTCCTTGGCAGGCCAGTTGACTTGCTGAGAGTTGGGTTTACCTCATTTTCTAGCATGTTTTTCTCCGTAAGCTACATAAAAAGGATCAATAAGAATTAGACAGTAAAAGTATTAAAAGATAAGAAAGAAAGAAGAATATGGAGAACAAAGAGTAGAAGACTGCTAGATATATTCAAGAATCTAACAAATAAATAATTAGTAAAGGTACCCTACAATGGCTCAATAAAATTAAAAGCAGACATACACAAATAATCAAGATAAAAACAGAGGATAACTCCACTGTCTGCTATGATCTAAAACTACTTAAAACCGTAAAGATAGAAATAGAAATTCAATGATCAATAATTAATAACAGAACCAACACCAAAGAACAGTCAACATTAGAATAGACAAATATGAAACAGTAATTCTCGAGTATATCAGCGAATGAATGTAAAACATAGAAAAGAATGAGACAGGCAGAGAGACAGCACTCTCAAATAAACTACAGCTTTAAAGAAGATTTCAAAACCATTGATATGACTTTCGGGATTTGACAAATACACCTCTTCACAGGTTCAGAATGTCTCTAGTTAGCTAATTCTGATACCCATAGTTATTGATCAAGTAGTAAGCAGTCACAAGGCAGAACCATTAAACTTACACTGAATCAATCAGAAATAAATCATTCTACTTCTGCTAAATCTCCCATTAGTTCCAAAGAACACCTTGCTTCATTTAAAGAGATGCATAAGGTTATGATTAAAGATTAGACCTGTACTCTCAATATGCAAGGCGAATTTCTACAATGTTGCTGTCCCAAATTTGCAAGCTCAACAATGACACATCAATATATAAGTCCATTCGCATTCACGCATTGGCATATCATAGTAGATGTAGTCGATAACTGACCTAATTAACAAGAATCCAAATCCAATATACACCAAAGTCTTTAACTTTTTAGTTAACGAACTCAGACCATAAATCATCTTTGGCACAGTAATCCAAATATGAGGATCAAAACTTAGGTCAAAATATCTATCAAAATCACATGAAAGATTTTTTTTTTTTTTTTCTGTAAGGCTAAGTAGTAGTTGTGGTTGTATTGACAAACAGCAAGAAACAAAATTCAAAATTCAATAACATTTCAAAACCAACAATAAAATTACTCTAAGATAACAAAATTCAGCATTCAGCAACGAAAGGGAATGTACTGTAACAGAGGGAGTACCTTTTTATGCAGAACTCAAAACGCTTTTACTTGTACTAGGCTTGGGGCAAAGAAATAGGTAGAGGCGGTTGCGCTATTAGGGAAGAGATTGGAGAATTTGGGAATTAGGGGTTTCTTTTCCCCGGGCCAGTTACAAGAAGAGGCGGTTGCGCTATTAGCCGTGGGGTGGCTATAATTGCAATTTGCAGGGCTTTAGTTGGTAGATTAACTAACATAAGCTTATCAAATCTTGAGGGTTTTATTGTTGTTATTTTTTTTTTAGGAATAAAGTTAAAAATGATTAAAAAGATCAAATTTAATATTTTGAGTCAATTAAAATAATCAAAAAATCAGATTAACATTTTAGATCAATTTAGCTGTTGATTCTTCAATGTTTTTTTAGGCATCTAAGACTATAATTAGAATTAACCTGTATAATTTGTTAAAATTAATTAATTAATTATGGAATGGAAGAAAACTAAAGTATATTGTAGCCGTCTTTACCTTGACTAATGATTTTAAGTTCATAAATATATATTGATTTGAATATTTTAAAACGAGGTAATTACAAATTCAGTTTCTAAACTTTTGAAAAATTTCTATTCAGTGTTTCAACGAAAAACGTTTACAATCAAATTTCTGACCAGATAAATTTTTTTCAATTAGGTGTATTCATTTTACGTGGCTTTTTTAAAATAAGAATAGGATTCATGAGACCCACTTAATATTCAAAATATTGCTCAGTAGGTCGACATATAGCTTAACACGTGGGATTTAACATTTACAGTTTCAAAAATGTATTAGTTAATGCAAATTTAGTACTATTAACTAAAAAAATTAATGAAATCTTTTAATTATCTTGTTACCTGTTTTATAAAATGGATAATGTGCAAAACACCAATAATAATCTTTTATAAAATTTAAATCAATGCATATTTCAATTTCGATAACTCAAATCTATAAATGTTTTAATATATGATATTAATTAAGATCATTTTATAAAATTTTATAGAAAAAATTATTTATCTTGGTTAAATATTTCCAAGAATTTTAATATTCATATTAAGATTTTTTATTATTTATTTTTTTATGTGCAATCATATCATTATTTCATATAAATTATGTGATATGTAAAATTTTCTTAAATACATATATAATCACAAAAACTTTCCTAATAGTTTTTTAAAAAAAGAAATTTGAAAAGAAAAAAAAAAGTACATACATAATCAATTAGATTTACCCGCTAGACTTATCATGCCAAATGGCACAAAAAGAAAGTATTTGTACTAGTAAATTATTTACTGTAGTAGAAGCCAAAAATAATATTCAATCAAATTAAGTTTATTTTGGGTCAAAATTAAAGATTAGCAATATAGCTGAAGATTTCTTAATTAGCAGTTACTAAAACAGTTAATTTTAGACTGCTAATTAAGTAAATAAATACCCTCTTATAATTTAATTCCATAATAATTAGTTAATAAAATATCTCATCATTTTTTATTTTTTTTTTGCTGTTAATTGTACCTAACTTCAATACCCACAACGGAATCATATGTGGACTAGTTCAAAAAAAAATATTAAAGATTTTTTAGGAAATAACTTTCACATCAGAGATATGAAATAAGTTTTACAGTAGAGTAATATATTATTTTAATGATATTTTAAAAATATACAAGTGGGTATAAGAAGTTGTTTTTGCAACCTTTATATGATATGGACTATTATTGACCTAGTTTATTAAAACTAGATTATAAACATCATCATGCCTAGACAAGGCAAAGAAATTAAATAAATTCTACAATGTAATAGCACATCAAGGCATAGCATAATGGTAAGTGTATATACGACCTCTCAATAGATTCAGGTTTGAATTCCCTTCTTCTAATATTCAAAAAAAAAAAAAAATTCTGCAGAAAAAAATTCTTCTAAGTTTGTCAAAAGTCTGGAAAATATTTCAGGCTATTGAAAATAGAAGTCGTTTTCTTTAAAAATGACTTATTTTTTATTTTGACCATGAAAATATTTTTCCTTGATTTATTTTTTTGAACGCTTCTAACAATAGAATTTGCGAAAAATATTTTCATGCATGTTATTTTATGGAAACAAGCGAAGCAAAGAGCTTAAAAGAGAAAAAAAAAAAAAAACTTTCATTGTCTTTGAGCATTTGTTTATTTAAGGAATTTAACAATTGAAAATATCAAATATTATTTGAGTTATAGAATCAAGTAATTCAACGGGTCAAGATGAAAGTATATTTTTTATTAGAGGGAATGGGGCTACCATCAAAATACCATTTATTGTACTTTAATGGAGAATATTTTTGAGCAACTACTTTTTATATTTTAAGCAATGAATTTATAAAAAGTAGTCTCTAAAACTAATTATTTTGACATTTTTTTATAATTAGAAACTTTATTATTATTATTTTTTATTGTTAGTATTAAATAAAGATTTTTCGATAATGTTAATTAGACAGAGGTGTCGCACGCCCAGAGACTTTAGCTTGTCTCTTTTATTCCTCATTTCTTTTCTGAGTGTTCCCATTTCCTGTGGACTTAGCGTTTACCCAGTTTACAGAGCAAAGAAATGGAATATTAGAAGTTAGAACCTGTCTTCTTTGGCTTGCTATATAATATTTCCATTTGTATATTAACCATTATTCATTAAATCATTCACTCACTCACTTCCTAGTGAAAACAATGGCAGAGTCTTTTCTGTTCAACACTGCAGAGAGCATTTTGGAGAAATTGGCCTCTCTTGCTCTTGAAGAATTTTTATTGGCATGGGGGATTGAAGATGACCTTGAGAAAATTAAACAGATGTTACTTGCTATCAAAGCTGTGCTTTCTGATGCAGAGAAGCGTCAATCCCAGGACCACAGGATAGAGTTTTGGCTTGGAAAGCTTAAAGATGTCCTTTATGATGCAGAAGATGTGATTGATGAGTTCCGCTGTGAAGCTTTGCGCAGGCAAGTGGTGAAATCTGGAAGCACTACCAGGAAGGTACGCCGATTCTTTTCTAGTTCTAATCCACTTGCTTTCCGCTTTCAAATGGGCCATAAATTAAAGAAGGTTAGGGAGAGAGTTGCTGGAATTGCAGCTCTCAAGTCTGATTTTGGTCTCACTGAGCGGACTAGTGATAGTTATGTCATACGTAAAGAGAGGGAAATAACCCACTCCTTTGTGGATGCTTCAAATGTCATTGGAAGGGACAAAGATAAAGAAAGAATTATCAAAGAATTGTTGAAACCTGCTGATAATGAAAATATCTCCATTCTTCCAATTGTTGGAATTGGAGGTCTGGGAAAGACTACACTTGCTAAATTGGTGTATAATGATGAGAGGGTGGTAAGTCATTTTCAGTCAAAATCATGGGTATGTGTCTCTGAAGACTTTGATTTGCAGAAGATGATAATTAAGATCCTTAACTGTGTGAGCCCTGTTAATATGAATATGGATATTGAGCAATTGCAAATCGCCTTGCGAGAGGCTTTATATGGAAAGAGATATTTACTCGTACTGGATGATGTTTGGAATGAGGATAGAAGAAAATGGCTTGAATTGAAAATTTTATTGATGGGGGGTGCTAGTGGAAGTAAGATCTTGGTCACCACACGCAGTAAGCATGTTGCTTCAATCATGAGCACAGTCTCATCATATGAGTTAGACCATCTTTCTCATGAGTATTGTTTGGCTATATTCTGTAAATGTGCATTTGAAGAACCAGAAGATAAACAAAACCCAGACCTCATAAAAATTGGGGAAGAAATCGTGAGCAAATGCAAAGGAATTCCTTTGGCAGTAATAACTTTAGGAACCTTACTTTACTCTGTAGCTGGTGAACGTGATTGGAAATTTGTAAGGGACAATGATATATGGAAATTAGAGCAGAAGGAAAATGATATTTTGCCTGCTTTAAAATTGAGTTATGAACACATGCCATCCTACTTGAAGAGATGTTTTGCTTATTGTTCGATTTTTCCGAAAGATTATCTATTTGTAGATATAGAGTTAGTTTATTTTTGGATATCGCATGGACTTATTCAATCTTCGAATGAAAATCAAGAGTTGGAAGATGTTGGCATCCGTTGTTTCCAAGAGCTGTGTTCTAGATGTTTTTTCCAAGATTTCTCTGAATACAATGGTAATGTATATTGTAAAATGCATGATCTAATACACGACCTAGCATTAACAGTGACTCAAAATGAATGTTTAATAGTAACCTCTTCCAACGAACAGATACCCAAAAGTATTTGACATTTATCATTTCCTTACCCTGAATTGCTTCCTGAGGATCTTCCTAAGCCCGTAAGAAAGCTAGATCGTATAAGAACTATTTCCTGTTCAAATGAAAGAGGCAAGGGGATTAGTAGTGAGATATTTCTTAGAACGTGTATCTCAAAATTCCAATATTTGAGGGCTTTGGATTTGAGTTTTTCCAGGGTGAAAGTGCTTCCTGAAGGGATAGGCAGATTGAAGCATTTGAAATATCTTATTTTATATGGGAATATGCACATTAACAGACTGCCTAATTCTATATGCAAGCTACAAAGCTTACAAACTCTACTACTTGGTGATTGTTATGGTCTAGAAGAGTTGCCTAAAAATATGGAATTGATTAATCTTAGATGTCTTTGGATAACTACAAAGCAAAGGTATTTACCAGTTGGCGGAATAGGGTGTCTCAAGTCTCTTCAATATTTGTTCATCACCGACTGTGACAATCTGGAGTCTTTGTGTGAAGATATCCAAGGTCTCAAAAGGCTTCAAACATTGGTTATCCGTGATTGTGACAGCTTGGTTTGTTTGCCACCAAGTGTGAGATTCCTAGCTTCTTTAAAGACTCTTGTTATTGCAGATTGCAGAAGTCTTAGTTTGACAATGAAGGAAGACTCAGCAAGTCAATTTAGCCTTCGCGAACTGAAGATTGGAGGATTATCAAAATTAGTGGATTTTCCAGAATGGCTTCTTCGAGGATCTACTAATAGTTTAAAAGTTATCGAAGTTGTTTCTTGTCACAGCCTCAGAGACCTGCCAGACTACATACAGAACATACAATCACTAGAAGAGTTTCATATCAAAGGTTACAAGAAACAGGTGAGAATGCTAGAATTTCAAACCTCTTGCTAATTTACGAGAAGAAGAAGCCAAAAATCAGCAATACTATTAACCTCCCTATATAGATGCTTCACCTGAACCTGCCAATCACGTGCCAAACACTCTTTGCATGCCCGAAATCAAATTTCTATGACATACACCAGCAGAAGCGTTTGAGAGAAGGACAGCCACCACTGCCTGGGAATCAGATTGAAGGCCTAATTTTTTTTCCCCCCTTCACTTTTCTTTTTAAATATCTGTTAATTCCCTTTTTTTTATAAAGTTTTGTGTTGAAAATAATGTGACTTAAAATTAATCAACTATTACTAATTACTAAATTGGTATAGATTGCTTGGTTTTTCAAATATATATATATATACCCCAAAATATATATATATATATATATATATATATATATATATATATATATATATTGGGTTAATTAGAATTGAATGGTTGACCCTTGCAATCACACAGTTACAGAGTCCAACTTAGAGTAACATATCCTGGTCTGGCCGAGTTGGGGAGATCTCTAGATTTTTCCGATCTCCGCATAACTAAAATAGATGAGCAGCTTGTCAGATTTTACCTTTTGTAATTTTACTATATTAATTCAACATTGTGAGTTTATTAGTTCGTATGAAGTAGTAGTGTCGTGTTCATTAATTATCCATTCCCTATTGAAGGTTTATGTATTTGGCTACTTTTATTTATACATTCTTGTAATTATATTTTATATAATCCAAAATGAAGTTCTGCAGTGCCTTCACACGTGTGATATTAAGAATTTTTAAAAATTATATGCATTTTGTTATTATTTGTTTGTTTATACTTTATAGAGAGCAAACTCATGGTATTAATATGTATAGTTTACGCAGCACGACTATTCTGCAATTGCAAGCCCAAAGACTTGGAAATTCTTGCAATTGCTTTGCGATTAACCTGTGAGTAAATGGTAATTTTCAAAATAAATGAGTTTTACCTCTTTTTTTTTTTTTTTTAATAAAAAGCGTTCATAAATATCAGAAATTGTTAATAAATTATGAGTTATTTAAATAGATTATTAATTACTAACAAGATATTAGTTGAGGTGGTTAGCAACCTCAATTCTTGTAAGCATGAGAATACAAATTCGAACCCTAAAAAACACACATTAAGCTTTACGGCTCGAAGAATTATATAACAAATTTAAATGTTATAATCTATAAGGTAAACCAATATTAAAAGGTTAACACTCCATTCTTATATGTCTTTTATAGATTCGGTACTCGTTTGTGATATGAAAATCGTCTTTCTAAGCTGGTATTTCTCCAATAGTTTTGTACTTAACACATTCAAATGTTTTTTTGTTGTATCTGATTTAATTAATTGTATCATCCACATGTATCTTGATGCATCGTGTCATGGAAGATAGTGGCGTCATTCTTTGGTAGGTTGCCCATCACTCTTCTACCCGAATGATATTACTCGGTAATGTGTTATAGAAACTGTTTTTTCTTTATAATGAATATATTGATATCTGATTATCCCATGCATACAATTCAATTAAGGAAATAATTTCATATCTAGCCGTGCGATCTTCATTTATCTATTTACTTATCTATTAACTTAAATAGTCATATTCAAAAATAAAAATAAAAATGTTACAAAACATAAAGAAAATAATTTTAAAACTATATTTTTTAGAATAAAAAATATTTATTATTTTAAACTAAGTTTAGTAAAATGAAAAGATAAATGTGTCAAATAAAGCGAAATGCGTGCATAGCAATGACATTAAATAGAGAATTGGTATATTATAACCAACCTGAAAAATAGAACAAGTATACAAGGCCGGAATAAAGCCGACAAGAGAAATAGTATGATTCAATTTGTCTAAATTAAAATAAATTATTTAATAAATTGACTATATTATTTTTAATTTATTTAAATTATAATAAAATATTGAAGAAATGAAATAATTACTATTAATCATATATAAATAGTAAAAATAAAAAACTTATTATTTATAAATCTATAAATATGATAAATATTGAAAAATATAATATTTTCTTAAATATAATAAATATTAAAAAAAAAACTAAGCAAAAGTAGGAACAATTAATAACGTGAAATTGGAAAAGTCAAGTCAAGTCAACCCTAGCTTTGGAAGAGCCCACGCGTCATGTGTTGTAGCCTTAGTGATCAGTTTGATTAACGTTCACTGCATGCTTATTATCAATTTACTGATATTGAAGGACAAAGACTCGCAACGATTAGACCCACTTTCGCAGAAAATAGGAACCTGGAGGACATGTTCAATTGGTAAAGGTTGATGGCTTTCATTTTCTCCCTCTGTAACTTTTCCATCCAGAAATGTTAATGGGATTATATTTTCTCCCTCTGTAACTTTCATTTTCTCCCTCTTTATGTTTATTTCTGATTTGATAAAGACTTGCTATGAGCTTAGGTAACCTTCAGTTATCTCAAGTCATTGTATCGGTCCGATCTAAATTCACGGTTTGTGACACCTTATAGATAAAAATTAATAGAAAATTATATAAATAAATTAACTTACGTACATATATCGAATGATACCCTCTTATGATTTTATTCCATTATAATTAATCATAAAATAAATAAAGTTTAGCCATTCGTCTATTTTTTAAGTTGCGGCTTGCAGGTGTACTTAACTTCAACATTATTTGAAGAAACGTAAATAAACAAACGAATACACACGATGGAATCATATATGTACTAGTTTGAAAACAAATGTTTAAGGTTTGTTAGGAAATAACTTTCACATATAGATGTGAAATAAATTATACAGTAGAGAAATATTATTTTAATGATATTAGAATTAACTTGGTATTTTAAAAATATAGGTGGGTATAAAAATCATCCCTAAACACAGCAAAGAAATTAAATAAATTCTGCAGTAGAATAATGTTATTTTAATGATATTACAAGTAGTAACTTGACATTTTAAAAATACAAGTGAATGTAAGAAATTGTTTTTCGTTACGTGTATGATATGAATTTGTGGTTGACTTGGTATACCAAAATTAGGGTATCCATATCAACATTTCATCTAATATCAAACGGCTAAAATGTATTTTAGCGAAATACAAATTAAAGATTTGATATTTTTGCATAACAAATTGAAATTTTGGTACGCCAATATAGTAGGGGATATAGTCCATGTACGTATGAGTGAAATTAAGCTCTATTTATAGACATAATATTCTAGCTTGCACATACATAGATATAGCCTATAGGCAGAGCACATACCCTCAAATTTTACTAAAAAAACTTTATGGTCCTCTCTACTAGTGAAAATGATTTTGTGGCCTCTTAAAGATTTAAATTTGTTACTGGTACACCTCCCTCCAAACAGATAAAAATGTGGAATTTAAAACAGTTGATGTATGCAAAATAGAGTAAAAAAAATTTTTTTTTTTATTTTTAATTATATGCAGACTGGAAATATTTTTTTGCGGTGAGCACACTAAGATTACAAACCCTTTCAACATCGACTCTTTGCTTTTTCTCTAGAGATA
Source organism: Jatropha curcas (assembly GCF_041381405.1). Lineage (NCBI taxonomy): Eukaryota > Viridiplantae > Streptophyta > Magnoliopsida > Malpighiales > Euphorbiaceae > Jatropha > Jatropha curcas. The sequence goes on along the minus strand of NC_143152.1, from coordinate 3,047,064 downwards.
ACTTCCTCCATTGTAACCTCTCCACTTCTCGTATTTCCTCCAAAAAGCAATCTTCTGCATAAGCTATTCAGGAACTTTCTACTCCTCTTATATCTCTTCAGTATAAAACTCTCTATGACTTCCAAAAATGTTTCTCTTGGTAACAAAATTGATTCTCTTTCCAAAATTTCAAATAAAAATTTATATTATATAAGTTATCCATCAAATAATGTGATTTTCACCTTGTATTTTTACTTCTATATGTTTCATTTTATCAATTTCTCCTTCAATCTAGATTTTTCTTTAAAACTACGATCCATGAATTTGAGTTTTGGATTTAGAGCACTATATATTTGGGACTTGAAAAGAAAGTGAGCAGTAATCATATGGTTTTAGATTTGGATACAAAAAAAAATTCTATATTTGACTCGTTAAATATTGTATTTGACCATTCAACACCTCAACTTGTAAATAACACTTATTGTATAGTTAAAAATGTAAAAAATATTATTCCAAAAGTTACATTAACCACGTATTAAATCAATATTTTGCAAATAAAAACGAAAAACCTTAAAAAATATTTTTTTTAATTAAGGAAGTGTGAGATTATTAAAAAAAGTGAAATTCAAGATATCATAATGTTGCTTTTAAAGTTTAGGGTGCCATAAAATTTTAAAAAATTAATTATTTATTCCCTGAAGTATGACGGAATCATCTAAGAAATTCCTTTGTTTTGAACAAATATTCAAAGCATCTCTAACGTTTTCATCTGTCACTCCAAATAATCTCTTGGTCCACTTTTGAGGTTGTTTTCCGTTAAATATAAAAAAAAAGCAAGAAAGAGGTGAGAGAACATATATATAAAATTGATAAAATTACCTCAATGGGAAAGCCTTCACGCATCTACAGGTGAACTAGCCTTTTAGGTCTTTGGTAAAATTACTTCACTAGTATTGCAATGAGCATGATTAATTAAAAAAATTCCTAATGAAGAGGATGTAATTTCTCCAAAACCGATACATTTTTCAACTAATTTCCCCTTGTTATCTAATAGCAACAAAATTCAAAGTTAAAGAAGCCAAAAGCGCGTGGCGAGACAGCAAATGAGTCTGCGCCTAATAAGCCAATAAACAAGGCCAACACTGTATCTGCGATCTCCTCAATCCGTAATGCGTCCACATGGACAAGCTGGACCTCCAGGTCGACAGTAAGAGCCGAGTCGACGGCATGGTCAGTTGAACTGAGGCATAGGATGAGCTGATAAGGACGGAATCGACATTGAGCGACACGAGGAAGGTAAGCAAGAGAGTGGAGATTTTGGGGGTGGAGGTGAGGGGGTTTGTGTGGAGAGGTTAGAAAAAGAGTTTGAAGATGGTGAAGATGGCAGGGTGGCGATATTGAAGGCAAAGAAGCCGATGGTGGAGGAGGCGGTGCAGAGGAGATGGCGGGGAGGGAGAGAATGGATCTGCTGCTTTCATATGGCCAAAGGGTGTTTTCTTCCTTTCTATGTCACTTGACTGAAGGGACTACTTAGAATGACAGAAGTAAACATGAGTGAGGCGCTGAATATTTATTCAAAGCGAATGAATTATTTTAATAATTTTATCATACCTCATGGTTAAATAATTAATTTTTTTAAAATTTTTTATTAAAGTTCAAAGATTAAATTATATATGAAAAGAAGGATATGACGGGCTAAGACAGATACCCCAATTGAATATTAAAATTATTAACAAATACAAACAAAGAAAAGATGATCCATAATAACACATCAACATAAAATAAAAATTACTTAAATTTTCTACTTTAATATTCTTAATTAAATTTTCAATCTTAACATCATTATTAAAAATTAGGGCCTCTATCGTTGATTTGTTTAGAGATAATTAGCAATTCGATGAAGAATTTCAATATTTTTAGAAGTTTCAAATTCATCACTAAAACACTACATATTTTAGGTTGTTCAATATAATATTATAGGCATTTTCTTGATAAAAACCGAAGATCACTAACAATATATAAGTTTTGTGAAATCTTGAATTTCAAATCAACATTGTGAAACGGCCTTTTAAATTTAACACCAATAGATATTTATGTAGGCAAAAACTTATACACTGTGATAATTATTTGGATTTTTCTTCATTTGCATATCTTTAAACTTTTACTTTACGTACAAATAATTATCTAATATATATTTAAGACCACAATTTTATTAATAAATTTTTAAATATTTTATAAATTTTTTAAAATGTCTTTAAAATATTCAGGAGGTATCTTGAAATCTATGAAATTAATAAAATCTATGAAACTAAGATATTTTTTGTCTAGATTGGTCGCTGCACTGCACAAACCAAATGATTGAAGAATTAATAAATTTTATAAAAAAAATATGAAATGAAATGAATTCCACAGTTTAATAATGTTATTTTTTATTTTAATCACAAACCCATTGGCCGGATTAAAAGTAGAGAATAAATATCGTGCCTAGACAGTGCAAAGACATGCAATATTAGAATGTCTATCTTCTTTGTCTAGCGAAAGCGAGGAATCTAAGGTTTTCACTTTACATCTTTATTCTAGGTTTGGATGGCTTGGGATTAGATGCTTAAGTGTGTTCAGGTTTTTCATAGTCATATTAATACTGATAAAATAAATTATTTTGCTGGAAAAAAAAAAAATCATTTCCATTTGTGTTTGATCTTTACTCATCAAACCATTCACTCACTTCCAACGAGAAAACAATGGCGGAGTCTTTTTTGTTCAATACTGCAGAAAGCGTTTTGGGCAAACTGACTGCTCTTGCTCTTCAAGAATTTTTCTTGGCATGGGGGCTTGAAGATGATCTAAAAGGAATTAAAAAGATGTTACTTACTATCAAAGCTGTGCTTTATGACGCGGAGGAGCGTCAGTCGCAGAGTCAACGGATAAAGCTTTGGCTCGGGATGCTTAAAGATGTTCTTTATGATACGGAAGATGTGATTGATGAGTTCGAATGTGAAGCTTTGCGAAGGCAAGTGGTGAAATCCGGAAGCACTACTAGGAAGGTACGCCGATTCTTTTCTACATCTAATCCACTTGCATTCCGCCTTAAATTGGGCCATGAATTAAAGAACATTAGGAAGAGAGTAGCTGAAATTGCATCTCTCAAGTCTGATTTTGGTCTCAATGAGCGGATTAATGATAATTATGTCATCCATAGGGAGAGGGAAATGACCCACTCCTTTGTGGATGCTGCGAATGTCACTGGAAGAAACCAAGACGCAGAATTTATCATTAAAAATTTGTTGAGCGCTGCTGAAAATGACAATGTCTCCATTATTCCAATTGTTGGAATTGGAGGAATGGGGAAGACTACGCTTGCTCAATTGGTGTGTAATGATCCTAGAGTAGTTACTCATTTTGAGTTGAAATTATGGGTCTGTGTCTCTGATAACTTTCATTTGCAAACTGTGATAATTAAGATTCTCAACTGTGTAAGCACTGGTCAACGATATGTGGGTTTGGATATTGAGCAATTGCAAAGAGCCTTGCGAGAGGCTTTACAAAGAAGGAGATACTTACTCGTATTGGATGATGTTTGGAATGAGGATAGAAACAAATGGCTTGACTTGAAAACTTTATTAATGGTGGGTGCTAATGGAAGTACGATCATAGCCACCACACGAAGCAATGATGTTGCTAAAATTATGGGCACAGTTGCTTCATACGCTTTAGGTCGGCTTCCTGAACCAGATTGTTTGTCTTTGTTTTTTAGATGTGCATTCGGAGAAGTGCAGAACCAAAATCCAAACCTCATACACTATGGAGAACAAATTGTGAGTAAATGTAAGGGAGTTCCTTTAGCAGTAATAACCTTAGGAACCCTACTTTACTCTGTAACAGATGAAAGTGCTTGGAAATTTGTAATGGACAGCGAGATATGGAAATTAAAGCAAAAGGATAATGATATTATGCCTGCTTTAAAATTGAGTTATGAACTCATGCCAGCCTACTTGAAGAGATGTTTTGCTTATTGTTCGATTTTTCCAAAAGATTATGTATTTGATGATCTTGAATTGGTTTATTTTTGGATGTCACATGGACTTGTTCAATCTTCAAATGAAAATGAAGAGTTGGAAAATGTTGGCTTGAGGTATTTCCAAGAGCTATGCTCTAGATGTTTTTTCCAAGAGTTCGATATATATTATGGTACTGTTAGATGTAAAATGCATGATCTAATACACGATCTTGCATTATCAGTCACTCAAATTGAATGCTTAAAGGTAATAAATGGCAATGAATCATTATCTGAAAGCATTCGACACTTTGTTGGATTTAATTTTCTATTGTGGGCTTAATATGTAAAATTAAATATGTACAGCAGTCCAATTGTAAAGTCAATTTCAAATGTGGTCTTGATTGTGAATAATTGACTATTGAGGTATCAACTAATTATAGATATTAAGTGTAGAGACCATTATATAATTCCTATTTCGTTAAAGGACCGATATAGGAATTGTACTAACCCTACAGGTATATAAAGGTCGTGGTCCCCAGAGGAGTTGAATACGATTCAGTTTTACGTTCCTTTCGTACTGCTTCCGCAAAATCGATTCTTCAATTCTCTGGAAGGCTGCAAACCTAATTCTATACATCAAGATCGACGAACAACGATGTCAGGTACGCAACCTTTTCTTATTCAATCTATTTTGTTGAATCTAGTGGTTTGCACGATCTAGGTTATTATTGAATTATTTGAGTTTAATTCATAACAAGTAGTATCAGAGCCTTGTGCATAATTGCTAGATTTTAGATTGGTTTTTCGTATTTTTTTTTTTTATTTATTTGTTTACCCTACTGTTTATAGATTGAGGGTTTTGTTTAATAAAAAAAAAAAAAAATGTATATATATATTTTTGTTCTCACTGTTCTTCGGATTCCCAAGAACAGGTAAGAGGTTTTGAACTAACGCCATTAACGATTAATTGTTCGTTTGGTATTTTTTTTTTTTTCTTTGCTGGCTGGATCTTGTTAAAAAAAAAAAAAAAAAAAAAAACCTCCATTGTTGGCGGCGGAAAGGGGCTGGAACCTGTTATTTTCCGTCCCTTATCGTTTTGTTTTTTAGGTTAGGGATGGAAAATAACAGTTAGGTCCCTGGAAAATTTCATATTAGTCCCTTAATTTTCTGTAATTTCATATTGGTCCCTTAATTTTCTGTAACTTCAGATTAGGTCTTTTAATTTTCTGTAACTTCAGATTAGGTCCCTAAATTTTCTGTAACTTCAGATTAGGTCCCTAAATTTTCTGTAATTTCAGATTAGGCCCTAAATTTTCTGTAATTTCAGATTAGGCCCTAAATTTTCTGTAACTCCAGATTAGGCTTTAATTTTCTGTTTTCTTTCGATTAGACCCTGAACTTTATTTATTCAAATATATTTAGTCCTATTTTATAATTTAGTCTCAAATTTAGTGACTTAAAGACTAGATTATAATTTTTTTTTGGACTAAATAATTTTAGATTATTAAATATTTAGACAATCAATTCATTTAATTGCAATTGTTTTGTTTTAATTACAATTAAATGATTTAATTTGTCGACTTGAGATTAAATTTTGGAGTGATTAAGTCCCTATTCTGTTTGATATTTATTAAAATAAATTGATTTGATCAATAAGTCACCAAAGTGACCTCTATTGCTTGAATTGATTTATTTTAGAATATTAGACAGGTGTATTAGAATTCGTTGCGGATAGTTAATCGGCCCAAAGGAAGGTTGCTATCTGGCTGAGTTTTGAATACATGTTTGGTAATAAATATGTGATAATTGTTTGATTATTTTCCATGACAATGATATATCGGCCCAAAGGAAGATTTATTATTTGTCAGGACTATGTTATCAATATTTGATTGCTGCATTGAGATACTAATTACAAGTTAATGTTTTACATCCAAAGATGAGAATATTAATGTTGTGTCTGTATCTTATTTCCATTTTTTGATCTCTACTTATGTGAATTGTTTCATTTGTGGATTGTGAGCTTATACTTATCTATTTGTTTATTTTCTCTGATGTCAGCTAACATGTCATTTAATCCTGATTGTGTCCCTAAACTTGAGGGATCAAATTTTGAGTCTTGGAAATCAGATATTATGATTTTTCTGGGCTGTATGGATTTGGATCTTGCATTCAGGATGGACGAACCTGCTCCTCTTACTGATACGAGCACTGATGTTCAAAGGGTTCAGTATGAGAAGTGGGAGCGTTCTAATCGCTTAGGTCTAATGATCATGCAGAAAGGAGTCCCAGAACATGTTCGAGACTCTGTCTCAGCTGAAAAGAACAATGTTCAAAACTATCTTGCCGAGCTGGAGAGGGCTTATGTCAAGAATGACAAAGCCGAAGTGGGAACACTTTTAGGAAAATTAACCTCCATGAAGTTTGCTGGCAATGGTGGTGTTCGGGAGCATATTCTTAGCATGTCTCAGATTGCAAAGAGACTGAAGGCGCTGGGTATGGCTTTACCAGATGACCTTTTAGTCCATTTGGTTATGAATTCTCTTCCTTCTCAGTATGGACAAATTAGGACTTCCTATAATTGTCAGCCGAATAAATGGACTCTTAACGAGCTCATTTCTCATTGTGTTGATGAGGAGGAAAAGATGAATTCTAACAAAAGAGAGAGTGCACATTTTGTTTCTTCAGCTGGGAAGGGCAAGAACAAGAAAAGAAAGAGGCCTTTTGCAAAGACTGTTGAAAAGGCTATTGAGAAACCTGCTGCTGCTACTGCTGTAGATCCAGTACAAAAGAAGCCTTATGTGCCAAAATGCTTCTTTTGTGGAAAGACGGATCACTTGAGAAAGGACTGTCCTAAATTTGCTATTTGGCTTGCAAAGAAGGGTATGTACCTTGTTTTAGTCTGTTGTGAAGTTAATTTAACTTCAGCTCCTAAAAACACTTATTGGATGGATTCTGGTGCTACCGCTCATATAAGTGTTTCATTGCAGGGCTGCCTCAACTACAGAAAGCCAACTGACGGTGAAAGATACGTCTATGTAGGAAATGGCGATCCGGTTGAAGTAGAGGCAATTGGACATTTTAGATTATGTTTAAGTACTGGCTATTTTTTGGATCTTATAGATACTTTTGTTATTCCCTCTTTTAGAAGGAATTTGATTTCTGTTTCCTTTTTGGACAAATCTGGTTTTCATTGTTCTTTTGGAGACAGTGTATTCACTTTATCTATGAATTCAAAAGTTTTGGGTACTGGTTGCTTGAATGAATGTGATAATCTATATATGTTAGACATTGATACTAGTTATCATGAATCCCTGCATGTTACTACAAGAGGTACCAAAAGAAAGTTGAATATTGATAACTCAGCTGTACTTTGGCATAGACGTTTGGGTCATGTATCCAAATCAAGAATTGAGCGTCTTGTTTCTGATGGTATCTTAGATACACTTGATTACACAGGTTTGGATTCTTGTATTGAGTGTATTAAAGGAAAACAGACTAAACAAAAGAGACTAGGTGCCATTCGGTCATCCAATGTTTTAGAACTGATTCATACAGATATTTGCGGTCCATTCCATATTGCAGCTAGAAATGGCCAAAGATATTTTATATCATTCATTGATGACTATTCTCATTATGGTTACTTATATCTCATTCATGAAAAATCTGAGTCTTTGGACGTGTTCAAATCTTATAAAGCCGAAGTTGAAAATCAACTAGGAAAGAAGATTAAATCTGTTCGATCTGACCGTGGTGGTGAATATTATGGTAAATATGACGGTTCAGGCGAACAACGTCCAGGACCTTTTGCGCTTTTCCTACAGGAATGTGGAATTGTCCCTCAATATACAATGCCTGGTACACCCAGCATGAATGGTGTATCTGAGAGACGTAATAGGACTCTTATGGATATGGTAAGGAGTATGATTAGTCATTCTACTTTACCAGAGTCTCTGTGGGGTGAAGCGTTAAAGACAGCAGCTTATCTTCTCAATAGGATTCCATCTAAAGCAGTTGCTAAAACACCTTATGAACTTTGGACTGGACGTAAGCCTAGTCTAAAGCATCTTCATGTTTGGGGATGTCCAGCTGAAGCAAGGCCTTACAAGCCGAATGAAACAAAACTGGACTCCAAAACTATCAGCAGCTACTTTGTTGGATATTCTGAGCGGTCTAGGGGTTACAAGTTTTATAATCCTACTTCCAGAACTTTTTTTGAAACGAGAATTGCAACATTTTTTGAGGATGTTGATTTTGGAGGGAGAAATAAAGAAAGAAACATTGTCTTTGAAGAGGAACCAAGTAAGGATGATTCGGTTCTCATTCCTTTTGTTGTTTCTGATAGCGTACAGACTCCAGTTGCTCCTGTAACTATTCAAGATCCAATTCAAGACAATGCTATTCTTCCTCAAGAACAAATTCAACAACCTCAAGAATTAGAGCCTGTTCAAATGCCTTTGAGGAGATCTACTAGGGAGAGAAGAAGTGCTATTCCAGATGATTATATAGTGTTTCTTCAGGAACATGAGGATACTGTAGACATGATAGATGATGATCCAGTTAGTTTCTATCATGCCATGCAGAGTTCTGACTCTCATAAGTGGATTGAGGCAATGAACGAAGAGTATAAGTCTATGCAAGACAATCAAGTTTGGGATCTTGTTCAATTACCTGAAGGAAAGAAACCCATTGGTTGCAAATGGATATTTAAAACCAAAAGGGATTCTCAAGGTAATGTGGAGAGATATAAAGCACGTCTTGTAGCAAAAGGCTTTACTCAAAAGGAAGGGATTGACTATAAAGAAACCTTCTCTCCAGTTTCTTCGAAGGATTCTTTTAGGACAATCATGGCCTTAGTTGCAAATCTTGATCTTGAGCTTCATCAAATGGATGTTAAGACTGCGTTTCTCAATGGCGACATTGATGAAACAATATATATGGTGCAACCAGAAAATTTTGTAATTGGAGATCCAAAACATCTGGTATGCAAATTAAAGAAATCCATTTATGGACTCAAGCAAGCTTCTCGTCAATGGTACTTTAAGTTCAACCAAGTAATTGTCTCGTTTGGCTTTGAGGCAAATGTTGTTGAAAATTGTGTGTACCATAAGTTCAGTGGGAGTAGGTTTATCTTTTTGGTCTTATATGTGGATGACATACTTCTTGCTACTAATTGTAAAGTCTTGTTGCATGAAACCAAAGTTTTTCTTTCAAAGCATTTTGAGATGAAAGATTTAGGTGAAGCTTCTTTTGTTTTAGGGATTCAGATACATCGAGACCGTTCTCGAGGTATTCTTGGATTATCACAAAAGAGCTATATTGATAAAGTGCTCAAGAGATTTAGTATGCAGAATTCTAGACCATTGGATACCCCTATTGCAAAAGGTGATAAATTTAGTAATCAACAATGTCCAAAGAGTGAACTTGAAATTCAGGAAATGCAAAAGGTTCCTTATGCGTCAGCTGTAGGAAGTCTTATGTATGTTCAAGTTTGTACTCGTCCAGACATTTCTTTTATAGTTGGCATGTTAGGTAGATATCTCAGCAATCCAGGAATGGATCATTGGAAAGCAGCCAAAAGAGTCATGAGATATCTTCAGAGGACTAAGGGACATATGCTCACATATAGGAGATCAGATCAGCTTGAGATCATTGGGTATACTGATTCTGATTTCGCTGGATGCCAAGATAGTAGAAAATCCACATCTGGCTACGTTTTTCTATTGGCTGGCGGTGCTATTTCTTGGAAGAGTGTGAAACAAACTCTAGTGGCAACCTCCACCATGGAAGCTGAATTTGTAGCATCTTATGAGGCATCCAATCAAGCTATTTGGCTGAGAAACCTTGTCACTGGGCTGCGTGTAGTAGGTGGAATAGAAAGACCACTGAAGTTGTATTGTGACAGCAAGTCAGCCGTTTTATTCTCCAACAACAACAGGAGCTCTTCTCGATCAAAACACATTGAGATTAAGTTCTTGGCTGTGAAGGAGAGGGTACAGAGTGGACAGATATCCTTAGAGCATATTGGAACAAACTCTATGATTGCGGATCCGCTTACAAAGGCAGTGATACCGAAAGTTTTCCATGAGCACACCGCTCATATGGGTATCGTTTTGTTTGAGACTGTCTAGTTTTAGTGGGAGTTTGCTCTTTATGCATACATTATGTTTTTGAATGCTCTATTTTATTTTGGATATGTTTTATTATGAAATTTTGTTGAGTACTCATTTTGGTTGATGGTTACACTCTGTATTATTATTATTGTTTTGCTTGATCTCACTTTTGTTGGTGACCAGTTGGAAACAGACATGATGATCACATTACATGTAGTTTTCATGCTACACTTCTATAATGAATCTATGTCATTTAGGGATATTGGTAATGTAGTTGATGATGAACTTAGTCATGAGATCTATGGCGAATGTTTCTTCAGCTCTTTATCAATATAACTAATGGACGAGATTGTTTTTGGATACCTTGTATGACTGCGTTTGTTGAGCTCATTTTGGTGTATGTATTTTATTTAACATATGTTCGCCCAAGTGGGAGATTGTTGGATTTAATTTTCTATTGTGGGCTTAATATGTAAAATTAAATATGTACAGCAGTCCAATTGTAAAGTCAATTTCAAATGTGGTCTTGATTGTGAATAATTGACTATTGAGGTATCAACTAATTATAGATATTAAGTGTAGAGACCATTATATAATTCCTATTTCGTTAAAGGACCGATATAGGAATTGTACTAACCCTACAGGTATATAAAGGTCGTGGTCCCCAGAGGAGTTGAATACGATTCAGTTTTACGTTCCTTTCGTACTGCTTCCGCAAAATCGATTCTTCAATTCTCTGGAAGGCTGCAAACCTAATTCTATACATCAAGATCGACGAACAACGATGTCAGGTACGCAACCTTTTCTTATTCAATCTATTTTGTTGAATCTAGTGGTTTGCACGATCTAGGTTATTATTGAATTATTTGAGTTTAATTCATAACACACTTATCATTTCCCTACCCTGAATTACTTCCACAGGATCTTCCTACACCCTTACAAGACCTACATTCTGTAAGAACTGTTTCCTTTTTAAATGAAAGAAGCAGGGGTGTTGCTAGTGAAATTTTCATTGAGACATGTATCTCAAAATTCCAATACTTGAGGGCCTTGGATTTGGATTTTTCCAGGGTGGCTGTACTCCCTAAAAGGATAGCCAAATTGAAGCATTTGAAATATTTTAGTTTGTGTGGGAATCTTCTTATTGAAAGACTGCCTGAGTCCATATGCAAACTACAAAGCCTGCAAACTCTACTGCTTGGTGATTGTTATAGTCTTAGAGAGTTGCCCAAAGATATAAAGTACTTGATTAGCCTTAGATGGCTTTGGATAACTACACGGCAAAGGTATTTACCAAATGGTGGAATTGGGTGCCTCTGGTCTCTTCGATATTTGTTCATCACCGGTTGTAAAAATTTGGAGTATTTGTTTGGAGATATCCAAGGTCTGAAAAAACTTCAAACTTTGGTTATCCTTCATTGTGACAGCTTGGTCTCTTTGCCACCAAGTGTGAAATTTCTAGCTGCTTTGAAGACTCTTGTTGTTGCGGATTGCGAAAATCTTGATTTGATAATGGAGGAAGGAATAGATAGTCAAGACTCGACAAGCCAATTATTTAGCCTTTGCAAACTGGAGATTGAAGGCTTACCAAAGTTAGTGGATTTTCCGCAATGGCTTCTTCACATATCTAATACCGGTTTAAAAGTTATCAAAGTTGGACGTTGTAACAACTTCAGGAACTTTCCAAACTACATGCACAACATACCATCGCTTGAATTAAGCATCACTGATTGCCCCCAATATCAAGGTGAGGATATTATTATATGAAATAAAAGGTAATTTGGAATGATGGAGATAAATTATTTCCTCAATCTTCATGTAAAAATTTTAAACTACTTGTATTTTGGAATGATGGAGAGAGTATGTTATTAATCAACTTATTTAATTTTCGTTTGATCTAAAAACATAATTTTACTTGTGGTCAAATGTTTTTTCATATATTTAACTAATTAAAATTAAAATACAATATGATTAGAAAATTTACCATTTCTTAAGAGAACATTATATTTTATGTATGTATATATGTTAATTTGACAATTCTTATGTATCTGGATTAATAGGTCAAAACTTCAATTGTTGAGTTGCGTTTACATGTGGGCTTTCCTGAGCCCACATGTAAACGCAACTCAACAATAGCTTGATTGCTGGTAAGACATTATACATATTAATAGTCTCCTACATTATTTTTCAAATTTTGAATAATTATGTTACTAAAAATATTTGTAGTATAACATGAAAAAAAAAAACTATTGATTTAAACCTTTGATATTATTGATAACACATTTTTCAAAACAGAAAAAAAAAACATATTCATGCTGGTTTAGTTTGAGTGTTTGGAAGATGAAAATTATATGAGGTTGCTAGGTGCAGTGAATTGCCCCAGAGGTAAATATTTCGCTTTTTAAAGACAATATCTAATTTTTTTTCCCTTTATATTTGCTAATTTCCTTTTTCTATATATTCACACACTTTGTAAAATTTATACACATTATGTAATTATATTTTATAGACGAACTTGTGAACCAAAAAAAAAAAAAAAAGATAAAATTGAATTTGTTAGAGAAAATGAACACTTGTCACCTATTAGCTAGGGTTTTTGAATTGAATTTGAGTAGACTGTTTTTGACTTGGATTATATATTGCAGGTGTTGTGGCCTTTCAACAAAAATTATCAGCCAATGATAAACATAAATGTTAAATGTTCAATTAGTTGGGCCTTTTTTTTTTTTTTTTTTTCATACAACCAGGAGTGTAATTTCTTTAGATCGTAGAGTGTAAATGTTTTTTGCTCTTTCAGTAAAGTGTGTTTTTTCAAGGAATGAAATTTGTGTTTTCACCCTTACGGGAGTTGAAATCACTTACCATTGTAACTATCACGTTGCTGGTTCCATTTCCTTCCTTGTTGTGTTATTGTTTACGATTTTCCGTGGTTTGTGGATTTGAGTATTTTATGTTTGTCTAGTGTAATTGTATTAATGTTGTACTACATACTTGTAATATTGTACTTGTATTAATGTTTGTCATTAATTTTTAAGTCGGTAATCTACTCGCTACCATCCTTATATGTGCCCTTTTATGGATTTGATATTTGATTGTTGATTCTTGATACCCTTCAAATAAAACTGAAAATAGATATCCGGTTGATCTTTTAAATTTGAAATCTTCTTTCTAAAGTGATAATCGGTTTTGTATTTAAAATTGACTTTAAAAAGTCTTGCTATGACTATTATTGTAAATAAGTCAATCTACTCGTGAAATGCTTGAGGCTCTGTTTGAAAAAAGCTCGCTTCAACTTGTTCTATAAGCTTAACGAGTTGACTTGAGCTGAACTATCAAGCTCGTTTAATAAATACATTAATAACTTATCAAGCTCAACTAGATATGTGTTAATTTTATAAAATTATATATTAATTTTGCTATAATTTGGAAACTTGAAAAATATTATTTGTCTTTTTATATAAATTGACAGACAAATGACCAAATTTTAAAACTGATGGATGTATGTATTAGTTTTGTTAGAGAAATTTGGCTATAATTTGGAGATTTAAAATTTTCTATTTTTCTTTAAACAAGATTATTTTAATCTTTTTATAGAAATTAACGGATAAAAGATCAACTTTTAGAACTGAAAGATATATGTATTAGTTTCGTTATTAGTTTCCTAATAGGAATTTCGCTAGCAACGCAGAAAATTATTTTTTCTTACTATTATTATATACACAGACAGGCCTGCCAAACTAGGAGGAAAACTTTGAGGCCCATTGGATGGATGAGACTATCTAGTTCTTCTCTGGATTCTTCTCCTTCTCCAATAATATAGGATGTGCATTTTTCTCAAGTCTTAAAATATTCCCCTTTTTTTTTTAAAAAAAAAAAGTCGTCCAATGTATGTTTGACACCTCATTTATTTATTTTTAAATGCTTCACCGAATTCATTGTAGTCTTATGAAAAACATAAAAATTTGTAACTTCGTGGAGAATAAAAGACAACGAAAAACCTTAGTTTAGAGTTTATGTATATGTATATTTAAATAGTGTATAATATTTTCCAATAGTTATTCTTTTATCTATTTTGGTCATCTACTCCATATTATTTTTCATTGTAGTTATATTTTATTGATTTAAATTACTTCAATTTAAATGACTATCATTTATGTATTTTAATGGATATCTCAATTTAATTTATGTGTGATTTGAAATTATTTTCTCTTTTCGAATAAATTTAAGAATATAATTTTTATATTTTCACGAAAATAAATTAGATTAGAAGTGGAAAATAGAGAGCCATGATATATTGAATTTTAACAATAAATAGAAAATATAATTTCATTTTCATTCAATGCACTAAATCAATACAAATCAAATCAATGTGAGACACTAAATCCCTATATATCCATTCAAATACAAAGAAGTCAATTTCATATTTTAAATATTGATATTGATATTTAATGGATATAATATAAAATAAATCTGTTTTTTTTATTTATTTTTTCTTCGTTTTATAAACAAATATATTATAGAAAAAAAAAAATCAATCAATCTACGAGATAATCAAAGTAGCATGTTTGTTCAAAAGGTTACCCAAATCCCAAGATATACATTAAATGATGTTACCACTCACCATACCATACATTAAAAAAAAAAAAAAAATGTAGGTGAATCTTCAATCCCACTGTTGAAATGAAAACCCTCTCTATGAAGGTTTTGGATTTTATTGGCCAAAAAAGACATTGAGATAATGAGATATGTTAACATCAATTAATGTTATTATATAATTTTTTCTTCAAAAAAAAAAAAATGTTATTATATAATTTTCATTTGCATCGATAGGTCACTCTCACACACCCAAGTCTTAATACATTCACAAACACTTGACACCAATCTTTATTACTTAACAGTGGACACATGTTACTTGGAGAATGCTAGCTACAATCTCTTAATTACATTTTCTTTCCAACACTTATTGTTTATTTGTTCTTACTTATCTTTTTTTTTTTTTTTTTTATTAACCACCTGTTTTCTAAGTGTATTGGATTAAAATTAAATCTGCTCGTACTGAAATGGCTCCATTAAAGAATAAAGTGCTCCAATGAGTATTTGTTCCGTACATGAGAATCGAATTTAATATGATACGTAGATTTAAATTATCCTTATCAGATCAAGCGACAAATAAGAACTAATTTGAGACTATAAGTGGTGTGAAACCATAGAGCTATAGATGATTTACTTTTAAATTAAATATAAATATAGATTAATTAAATGATAATTATTGAAAGAGAATACTATTATTAAGTATTAAATATTAATATCAATGTCGGTTGCTAGCATTTCTATATGTTACATTCCACCGCTACTAATTACATCATAGAATAGAAACAAAAAAGAAAAGAAAAAAAAAATTACATCATAGGATAGCTCCAAAATTAGGGAAGAGTACATTTGTGCATTTTTCATTGGACAAGCAATGCTTAAAATAAATTAATTACTATTTAAACCCATTTAAAAATATATTTTGTATAGTATGTAATCTTTAAGTTTGCATCTACCCCTATAAAGTTAAAATATCTTTTTTAATAATTAAATATATATAAATTATCATAAACACATTTGCTCCATAAATTTAACTATTTTGATAATATATTTAGTTTTTTAATTAATATAAAATATTTCCTAATACTATATTCTTAGTTCTTCCTATAAATATTTTAATATCATGCAAGAATGAAAGCAACTATATTCAAAGAAAAGATCTAGCCAAGTATATGTATGCAATTTTTTTTTTTTACTTATTGTTTTAATATATATTTTTTTATTATCTCTATTAGATATATTAAATTCATCTCTATATATAACTATTAAGATATATTTTTACAGCAAACTATTTTATATTTTGTGTTTTCACGTTAATTTTTTTAAAATTTTTTTTTCCAGAAATTATGTTAACGAAATTTCTTTAATTTTTAACATTTATACTAAAATATTTTTGCATATTATTGCTGAAGTTTTTCATTTAACGGTAACAATTTTGTATAATAATTACTTTTATTATACTATTAGGTCACAGTTACCAGCACCTTTCCATATTTTATTCCACCACTCCCAGTTACATCATAGGATAGCTCCAAAATTGGTAATAGTGTATTCGTGGATTTCTCGATGCACGAGCAATAAATTAATTACTATTTACACGCCGAAATATAATTTAATGATAAATATATATACTATTTAACAATAGATTCAGATTTAAATTTCTTCTCCGGATACTCAAGAAAAAAAACACTATTTAAGCCCACATAAAAATATAATATATATTAGTCTGTATCTTTAAAGTCTTGATTTTTCCTATTTAAGAGTCTTTATAAATACAGAAATATATATTTTTAATATTATACAGGTATTTAAATAAGTATTCAGATGAAAGCTTAGATATATTATTTTCTTCTTTATTTATTGTTTTAATATATAATTTTATATTATCACATTCTATATTATCACAAAGGCCATACCCACGAAATTTCTTTAATTTTGATTTTTTTTTTTTTGAAAGGAAATTTTGACTATTCAATGTTCAACTAAAATTTTTATGTTTTTATTGAAGGTTTTTCATTTGAATGTACATCGAATTTTATATAATAATTACACTCTTATTTTATTAAAATTCAAATGAATCATATTTTTAATAATTTTACTATATGCATAATAATTATATTCAGTATTTAAATTTATTAAAATGTGCTAATATAAAAGTCATAAAAAGATTAGTCATCATAAAAGTAGAAAAAGAAAAAAAAAAAAAAAAGAAAACATTGTGAAGGTTTGATTTTTATTCTCTAATCACTAAACCGCGTATTATAGTTGATTAATGACATCTCTAAGATAACATTAATTTATCACGTGAGACGTGGGCATCTTGCAAACCCAAGAGGATTAGAGACCGAGCGGAAAGAAAAATCCAAAAACACGTGGCAAAAATCTAGTGGATTAGGTCAGCGTGTGCATGGAAGGAACATATGTAGGTCCCAGTGACGAGTCCTTATCGGACTGAAGTTTTGCCACGTGTCCACCATCTACAGAAACTTGATTGATACCCTACGACGCGTGTGTACTGGTTCACCACCACTGACCTAATCCTGGTGGGGTCAAGCCAATTAACTTTATGGCCGACACTTACTCACCAAAATGGGAAAAGTCTATCTTTTGCATGAACGTCCTCATAATTTCCCGAATTTAAACTTTTGGCCTAAAATAAACTAAATTTAGCAATTCATCCCCCCCAATACTTATTTAATAATTATAAATTTAGCAATTTGAAAGTAGCCCTTTTCAAGGAATCACTTTTTAGGTTAGTAGCTCAACTAAATATCAACTCTTATAGATTTAGTTACATCTTAGATGAGGCCTCATATGGGTAATGTAAAAAAAAAAAAAAAGCATTTCTCTAACTTTGATAGTAAGGGTTAGATGATCTAATATCTATAGATTATTAGGGAAACAAAAATAGAAAAAGTGAAATTTTATGTTAGATTTTGAGATCAACCTAACAATTAATTGTTGGATTTAGGGTTACATCATGAGATATGTCACATTCAAAAGAATTAAAAAGAAGAAAAAAAAAAGATTCTTTAAGTCATTTATAAATGATATAGTAATTTATTTATGTTTATGATATTCATTGCTAAGGATATTTTTCTTTAATATATTATTTCTTAAAATATCCTCTAATCTTATTTTATTAGATAAATTATTGAATATGAGGTAGTTTTTTTAAAAAAAAAAGTTTAAACTCGATGTTTTTTAAAACATAAATGTGTAACTTAAGGGTTTCTTAAAATATCCTCTATAAAAAATAGCATTAGTGTTTTAACTGATCAAAACTCTAAAAGTTACTTAAAAAGTTGTTATAAAATACTATTTTGAAAGCCGTAAAAAGATTATAATCTCTAAAAGAAAAAATTACAATCTATAAATGATATTTGCAATAAATATATAAATATATTCATGGCTCTAAGAGCCTCCCAATTCAATCTAATTCGAGTAAAGAATTTTAAATTTAGTTAGTTAGGGATTTTATTTCAAGCTATGTCAAATTCACCTAATTAATAAAATATTAATATTTTATATATACTTTATTGTTATGAGTAAGATTTAAATAAATTTATAAACTCTATATTAGCTAGGTCTAGATAGGCTAGACTCAAATTTAGAATAAAACATCTTAATCTATCTTAGGCTAAACTTTTTTTTTTTTTTTTTTATAACCAAGAGAGCGAAAAAGTTTAAAATTTTTCAATAAATTACATTTCTCGAGGATCGAACTTGTGTTCTAAGGGAGTTGAAGTTGTTTACCATCTCAACCAACACCTTGTTTATTAGGCTAAACTTATTTAAGAATTCATAAATTAGCAAATTTTATCAAATTAAAATTTAATAATTCATTGAATAAATATTGTGTCAAGACTTGACTAGACTCATTAAGCCAGAGAAATTGTAATTAAATTTATTTTTGTTTCAATTTAAACCTATACACAATTATAAAATAAAGTAAAATAAGAGGAATACAAACAAAATATGGAAACTATGAGGACTAACACAAATAGCACTTTGAAAAGTCATTAAAAAAATCCAAAAGAAGAAAAAAAGAGAAGGGGCAAAAATAAACCTTGAATCCTATAGGCTCATTTATGCACCTTTATAATTTTGGAATTAAAGCTTATTCCAAAGAATTATGTTTGTGGTTCATGTTGCTAAATTATTGCCACTCATAACCAAGACCATAACGATATCCCAATCTTTAACTCTTTTTTCTCACTAACAAATTCCCACTTCTCCTTCATCACTATCTTGTCCACTTCTTGCACACATAGTAATAATCAACTTAATAAAACCAGAAAGAAATACTCTTTCTCTATGTTAAGTGCTCAAAGACCTACCACCAGCACCTCCACAAGCCATGGAGAAACCGATCACGACCAAGAACATGAAGATATCCGCGATATCCATGCCTTAACCCCACCCCCGCCGCCTTCGGTGCCTCGAGGCCGTTGGGAAACGGGTAGCCATCGCTCAATATCCATGAGTAGTGAAGGGGCTGCAAGTGAGAACTTCACCTCCATGAGTAGAGAGTTCAATGCTTTGGTTCTTGCTGGTTCTGCAATAGGAACTAGCATGAACAACAACAATAGCGGTTCTGATCATAATGAAGATAGCAACTTAAACAACCTGTTGGCTAGGATTGGGGAAGATGAAGTTCCTGAAGAGACTAACCCTTTGGCTATTGTGCCTGATACTCCGCCCTTGGACCCAGAACCCAGCTCAAGCTCAAGAAGGGTTGGGTCCAATCAGGTGGTTGTTGGTGCTGGTGGTGGTGGTGCTGATGTGTCAGTGCAGAGAGTGAAGAAAGAAGAGATAGAAACCAAGATATCTGCATGGCAAAACGCAAAGATTGCTAAGATCAGTAATAGGTTCAAAAGAGAGGATGCCATAATTAATGGCTGGGAAAGTGAGCAAGTGCAAAAGGCTTCTTCTTGGATGAAGAAAGTTGAGGTATGTATAGAAAGAAATTAATTATTAGTCTAGTATATTAATTATTTATTAATTTGCCTGTTAATTAAATTTTTGAATTGATGATCCAAAGCTAATATGTTTCCCTTCTCATGCAGATTTTTTCATGATTATACTAAGGACTTGTTAATTAATTACTCAATTGAGAAACAGATAACAATCATAATTTCTTTGTTGAATTTTTTGAACCATATTGATTAGAGAGAGTCTTGATGATGTAGGTGAAGTTACGTTGATACTTTACCTATATGACAAGAGTTAATATAGACCACTAGTTTATGATCAAATAATGGAATTTCTTGGATTTGTATTTTATCTATTGCTAGTTAGTGAGCTAATTTTAGCTCAAGTTTCAATTTCAGTAATTATTGCTTCCACAAAAGATAATAACTAACTTTCAACAAGAAAAGTATTTTCATGCTTCAAGCACTACTCAAGACAGAAAAGTACATATGAGAATTATACCTTTACACATTTTCATATCGGCTTATATCTAAAGCATGTATATGTCTTTTACTGTTTCTTCTTCTTCTTTTTTTTTTTTTTCTTGTATCAACTAGAAAATTAATGTTGTCTCTGTTTTTAACACTGTTTATAACTCTTTTTTGTTCTAACTTATATGAGCTTGATTTATTTAGAGGAAGCTGGAGGAGAAAAGAGCAAGAGCACTAGAGAAGATGCAGAATGAAGTGGCAAAAGCACACAAGAAAGCAGAGGATAGAAGGGCATCAGCTAAGGCTAAAAGAGGAACAAAAGTTGCTAGAGTTCTTGAAACAGCCAATTTGATGAGAGCTGTTGGAAGAGCTCCTGCTAAAAGGTCCTTCTTTGAACCTTATAGTACTATACAATATAATCTACTATAATCATATAGAACATATTTTACTTAAAAAGACAAAAAAAAAAAAAAAAAAAAAAAAAAAAAAAAAGAATGGTGGACAAAAATAATTGTCCCAAACTATTAGGGTTCCTACATCTTTTGAACTATAGGAAACCCATGTCTGAAATGGGGCAGTGAGGAATTGCACTCAAAAACTAAGGATGAACTAAGGCTCAGATTGAAATCTTCAGTATTTTCCATTTCCATCAAATTAAGCTTTCCACAGTCTCCAATAACCAAAGTTTCTAATGCAGATAGATTCCTTATACCGCGAGGTAAGGATGCTAGACTCCCGCAAGAAGTTATAACCAATGTTCGAAAGGATGTCAGAGCCTGCATATCATCAAACAATTTTTCCAAATTTCCACATTCAAACAAAGACAGATATCTTAGAGAACTGACACATCCTATACCATTTTCTGGTAAGGAAGTCCGTTTTGTAGTTATCTCCAAAAACCTGAGGCGAGTCATCTGCTTGATATCTCTAGGAATTTCTTCAAGCTTCTCACATTCTTCAAGTCTTAAGGTCTGCAAATTCTGCAGCCTGCAAATGGAATTAGGGAGTTTTCGAAGCTTCCGATTCCTATAAAGGTCAAGATATCTCAAATTCTTCAATGTACCAATTGAATTTGGCAATGTCTCAAAGCATGAATCGCTAAGATTAAGCACTCGTAAGTGCTTGAATCTTGACATGCAGGTGTCAATAAATGTTCCGGTACTAGGCCCCATCCCCCTAACTGGGAAAAATATAGTTCTTACCTTCTCTAACTTGTGCAAGAACTTAGGAACTTGTTGACTTGGCAAATTACAGTTGAGCACTCGCTTTGCGCAACTGATATAGC
Source organism: Jatropha curcas (assembly GCF_041381405.1). Classification (NCBI taxonomy): domain Eukaryota; kingdom Viridiplantae; phylum Streptophyta; class Magnoliopsida; order Malpighiales; family Euphorbiaceae; genus Jatropha; species Jatropha curcas. Next base: position 3,025,698 of record NC_143152.1, on the reverse strand, counting down.
TAGATCATGTACAAGATCATGCATTTTGCAGGTAAAAAAGAAACCGTGATCCTCAATATCTTGGAGAAAAGATCTCGACCATAGTTCTTTCACAAAACGCAACCCATTCTCTTCCAATGCTTCATCTTCATCAGGCGATTCAAGAAGTCCATAAGCCATCCAAAATTGAATCAATTCAAAACTGTACAACACATAATTTTTGGGAAAGAGGGAACAATAAGCAAAACATCGTTTCAAGTAAGATGGCATGTGATCATAGCTCAACTTCAGCACCGGTAGGATGTCATTTTTTTGATGTTGTAATTTCCATATCTCATTGTCTCTGATGGACACCCAGGTTTTTTCTTCGGTTGATGAATAAAGTAGACTTCCTAAAGTTCTCACTGCTAAAGGAACCCCTCCACATTTCCTTACAATCTCATTCCCAATATCTATGAGATTCGGATATTGCTTCTCTTGTCCTGGATTAAATGCCCATTTCCAAAACAAAGACAAACAATCCTTATGGGAAAGACAGGCAAATTGTATGCAAAATCATTGCCTACAACAGAAGCAACTTTTGAACTCCTTGTAGTTACAATAATTTTACTTCCCAAAGCACAATCCTCCAACAAACCTCTAAATTCAACCCATTTAACCAGATTTTCATTCCAAACATCATCCAAAACAAGCAAAAACTTTCTACCACCTAAACTCCTCCGCAATCGTGCTTGCAATTGATCCATTGTCAGGTCACCATAACTCCTACCAGTAGCAGAACTAGTAATCTCCTTAGCCAACCTAGTAACATCAAATTCCTGAGACACACAAACCCACATCTTCAATTGAAAATTCTTGTCTACCCTTTCATCATTATACACCATTTTAGCTAATGTCGTCTTCCCTTGGCCACCAATTCCAATTATACGAACAACTGAAAGATTTTCTTCCTTACTATAATGCAACAAAAAGTCGATAATTTTATCTCTATCAAAATCTCTCCCAATAACATCTGAAGCTTGAACAATGGAGTGAGTCATCTCTCTCCTCCTATATTCAACTTTCTCATCTACAAATCTTTCTTTTAAATGAAACTTATGTTAGATTATTTAATAATCTGTATGTAGCCCATGTGATTAAAGGGCTGGTTCTAATTAAGGTGGCCCAAGATGATGGTTATTGGGCTTAATGGATAAGAGTCAGTTAGGGTTTTAATACCCTTCCTCTGCCTTATAAAAGATAAAGGAATCAACAGATTAGAGTTAACACAGAAACAAGAGAGTGTGATGGATACCTCAAACACATACGGAGATAGTAAGCAGTCACAAGGCACAACCATTAAACTTACACTGAATCAATCAGAAATACATCATTCTACTTCTGCTAAATCTCCTATTAGTTCCAAAGAATACCTTGCTTCATTTAAAGAGATGCATAAGGTTATGATTAAAGATTAGACCCGTACTCTCAATAAGCAAGGCGAATTTCTACAATGTTGCTGTCCCAAATTTGCAAGATCAACAATGACACATCAATATACAAGTCGATTCGCATTCACGCATTGGCATATCATAGTAGATGTAGTAGATAACTGAACTAATTAACAAGAATCCAAATCCAATATACACCAAAGTCTTTAACTTTTTAGTTAACGAACTCAGACCATAAATCATCTTTGGCACAGTAATCCAAATATGAGGATCAAAACTTAGGTCAAAATATCTATCAAAATCACATGAAAGATTTTTTTTTTTTTCTGTAAGGCTAAGTAGTAGTTGTGGTTGTATTGACAAACAGCAAGAAAAAAATTCAAAATTCAATAACATTTCAAAACCAACAATAAAATTACTCCAAGATAACAAAAGTCAGCATTCAGCAACGAAAGGGAATGTACTGTAACAGAGGGATTACCTTTTTATGCAGAGCTCAAAACGCTTTTACTTGTACTAGGCTTGGGGCAAAGAAATAGGTAGAGGCGGTTGCGCTATTAGGGAAGAGATTGGAGAATTTGGGAATTAGGGGTTTCTTTTCCCCAGGCCAGTTACAAGAAGAGGCGGTTGCGCTATTAGCCGTGGAGTGGCTATAATTGCAATTTGCAGGGTTTTAGTTGGTAGATTAACTAACATAAGCTTATCAAATCTTGAGGGTTTTATTGTTGTTATTTTATTTTAGGAATAAAGTTAAAAATATTAAATTCAATATTTTGAGTCAATTAAATCTTTGAATTTGTTTAAAATAATCAAAAAAAAATCAGATTAACATTTTAGATCAATTTAGTTGTTGATTCTTCTATGTATTTTCAGGCATATAAGACTATAATTAGAATTAACTTGTATAATTTGTTAAAATTAATTAATTAATTATTGAATGGAAGAAAACTATCTATGAAGTATATTGTAGCCGTCTTTATCTTGATCAATGATTTTGAGTTCATAAATATATATATTAATTTGAATATTTTAAAATGAGGTAATTACAAATTTAGTTTCTAAACTTTTGAAAAATTTTTATTCAATATCTCAACGAAAAAACGTTTACAATCAAATTTCTTACCAAATAAATTTTTTTCGATTAGGTGTATTCATTTTACGTGGCTTGTTGAAAATAAGAATAGGATTCATGAGACCCACTTAATATTCAAAATATTGCTAAGTAGGACGGCATATAGCTTAACACGTCGGATTTAACATTTATAGTATAAAAAATGTATTAGTTAATGCAAATTTAGTACTATTAACTAAATAAAATAATGAAAACTTTTAATTATCTTGTTACCAGTTTTATAAAATGGATCACGTACGAAACACCAACAATAATCTTTTATAAAATTTAAATCAATGCATATATCAATTTGGATAACTCAAATCTATAAATGTTTTAATATATGATATTAATTAAGATCATTTTATAAAATTTTATAGAAAAAATTATTTATCTTGGTTAAATATTTCCAAAAATTTTAATATTCATATTAAGACTTTTTATTCATTTATTTTTTATGTGAAATCATATCATTTTCATATAAATTACGTGATATGTAAAATTTTCTTAAATACATATATAATCACAAAAATTTTCAAATTAGTTTTTTAAAAAAAGATATTTGAAAAGGAAAAAGAAAAAGTACGTACATAATCAATTAGATTTACCTGCTACGATAAGTTAGCATGCCAAATGACACAAAAAGAAAGTACATGTACTAGTAAATTATTTACTGTAGTAGAAGCCAAAAATAATATTCAATCAAATTAAGTTTATTTTGGGTCAAAGTTAAAGATAAGTAATATAGCTGAAGATTTCTTAATTAACAGTTACTAAAACAGTTAATTTTGAAAAACAAAGCACGATAATGATAAGATTTGGAGGTTTGGAGAAATTTTTCACTGCTAATTACGTAAATAAATACCCTCTTATGATTTCATTCCATAATTTAGTTAATAAAATATCTCATCGTTTTTTTTTTTTTTTTTTTTGGTTGTTAAGTGTACCTAACTTCAATACCCACGACGGAATCATATGTGGACTAGCTCGAAAATAAATGTTCAAGGTTTGTTAGGAAATAACTTTCACATTAGAGATATGAAATAAATTATACAGTAGAGTAATATATTATCTTAATGATAATTTTAAAAAGTGGGTATAAGAAGTTGTTTTTGCTTAGTTATATGATATGGACTATTGTTGACCTAGTTTATTAAAACTAGATTATAAACATCATCATGCCTAGATAGAGTAAAGAAATTAAATAAATTCTGCAGTATAATAGCACACCGAGGCATCGTCCAATGATAAATGTATATACGATCTGTCAATAGATTCAATTATTTACTGACTGTAAATAATTTTTTGCGGTGGGCACACTAACACTAGAGACCCTTTCAACATCGGCTCTTTGCTTTTTCACTGGAGATAACTTCCTCCATTGTAGTCTCTCCATTTCTCGTGTTTCCTACAAAAAGCAATCTTCTGCATAAGCTATTCAGGAACTTTCTACTCCTCTATATCTCTTCAATATACGACTCTCTATGACTTCCAAAAATATCTCTCTTGCTAACAAAATTGATTCTTTTTCCAAAATTTCAAATAAAAATTTGTATTATATAAGTTATCCATCAAATAATGTGATTTTCACCTTGTATTACTTGTATATGTTTCATTTTATCAATTTCTCCTTCAATCTAGATTTTTCTTTAAAACTATATATTTGGGACTTGAAAAGAAAGTGAACAGTAATTATATGGTTTTAGATTTGGATCCAAAACAATTCTATATTTGATTTGATAAACATTGTATTTGACCATTCAACACCTCAACTTGTAAACAACACTTATTATATAGTTAAAAATGTAAAAAATATTGTTCCAAAAGTTGCATTAACCACGTATCAAATCAATATTTTGTAAATAAAAATAAAAAACCTTAAAAAATGTTGCTCTTAATTAAGGAGGTGTGAGATTATTACAAAAAGTGAAATTCAATGTATCACAAGGTTACTTTTAAATTTAAAATGCCATAAAATTTTGAAAAATTAATTATTTAGTCCCTAAAATACGATGAAATTATCTAAGAAATTCCTTCGTTTTGAATAAATACTCAAAGCATCCCTGACATTTGCATCTGTCACCTGAATAATCTCTTCGTCCACTTTTAATGGTGTTTTCCCTTAAATATAGAAAAAAGTAAAAGAGAGGAGAGAGAACATATATAAAATTGATAAAATTACCCTTCTCTTGTTTTTCCTCAATGGGAAAGCCTTCACGCATCTACAGGTGAACTAGCCTTTTAGATATTTGGTAAAATTACTTCACTAGTATTGCAATGAGCATGATTAATTAAAAAAATTCCTAATGAAGAGGATGTAATTTCTCCAAAACCGATACTTTTTTTCAACTAATTTCCTCTTGTTATCTAATAGAAAGTAAATTCAAGTTAAAGAAGCCAAAAGCGCGTGGCGAGAGAGCAAATGAGTCTGTGCATAATAAGCCAATAAACAAAGCCAACACTGTATCTGCGATCTCCTTAGTCCGTAATGCGTCCACATGGACAAGCTGGACCTCCAGGTCGACAGAAAGAGCCGAGTCGACGGTGAGGCATAGGATAGCTAGTAAGGACGAAATCGACACTGAGCAACACGAGGAAGGTAAGCAAGAGAGTGGAGATTTTGGGTTTGGAGGCGAGGGGGTTTGTGTGGAGAGGTTGGGAAGAGAGTTTGAAGATGGCGAAGATGAAAGGGGTGGGGATATTGATGGCAGAGAAGCCGATGGTGGAGGAGCAGTGCAGGGGAGATGGCGGGGAGGGAGAGAATGGATCTGTCACTTTCATATGGCCAAAGGGTGTTTTCGTCCTTTCCATGTCACTTAAGAAAAAAACGGAGGGACTAACGACGGATGTAAACGTTATTGACACAATAAATATTTATTTAAAACGAACGAATTACTTAAATAATTTCGTCGGCTAAATAATTAATTTTTTTAAATTTGTTTATCAAAATTCAATAATTAAATTATGTATAAAAAAAGAACACGGCACGCTTAGACATGCTATGCTTAGACATGCTATGCTAATTGAATATAAAGATTATTAAAAAATACAAACAAAGAAAAGATGATCCATAATACCACATGAACATAAAATAAAAAATTACTTAAATTTTCTACTTTAATATTCTTAATTAAATTTTCAATCTTAACATCATTATTAAAAATTAGGGCCTCTATCTTTGATTTGTTTAGAGAAAATTAGCAATTTGATGAAGAATTTCAATATTTTTAGAAGTTTCAAATTCATCACTAAAACACTACATATTTTAGGTTGTTCAATATAATATTATAGGCATTTTCTTGATAAAAACCGAAGATCACTAACAATATATAAGTTTTGTGAAATCTTGAATTTCAATCGACATTGTGAAACGGCCTTCTAAAGTTAACACCACTAGATATTTATGTAGTAAAAAACTTATAAACTGTGATAATTATTTGAATTTTTTTTCATTTGTATATCTTTAAACTTTTACTTTACGTACGAATAATTATCTAATATATATTTAAGACCACAATTTTATTAATAAATTTTTAAATATTTTATAAATTTTTTAAAATGTCTTTAAAATATTCAGGAGGTATCTTGAAATCTAAAAAATTAATAAAATTTATAAAAAAAATATGAAAAATTTTTTTTCCTAGATTGGTCGCTGCACTGCACAAAGCAAATAAATGAAATGAATTCCACAGTTTAATAATGTTATTTTTTATTTTAATCACAAACCCATTGGCCCGAGAGTATAAATATCGTGCCCAGACAGAGCACAAACTTGCAATGTTAGAAAGTCAATCTTCTTTGTCTAGCAAAGAATCTAAGGTTAAACTAGGTTTGGATGGCTTGGGATTAGATGTTTGAGTTTGTTTAGGTTTTTCATAGTCATATTAATACTGATAAAATAAATTATTTTACTGGAAAAAAAAAATCATTTCCATCTGTGTTTGATCTTTGCTCATCAAACCATTCACTCACTTCCAACGAGAAAACAATGGTAGAGTCTTTTTTGTTCATTACTGCAGAAAGCGTTTTGGGCAAACTGACTGCTCTTGCTCTTCAAGAATTTTTCTTGGCATGGGGGCTTGAAGATGACCTTGAAAAAATTAAAGAGATGTTACTTGCTATCAAAGCTGTGCTTTCTGATGCAGAGAAGCGTCAATCCCAGGATCACCGGATAGAGTTTTGGCTTGGAAAGCTTAAAGAAGTTCTTTATGATACGGAAGATGTGATTGATGAGTTCGAATGTGAAGCTTTGCGAAGGCAAGTGGTGAAATCCGGAAGCACTACTAGGAAGGTACGCCGATTCTTTTCTACATGTAATCCACTTGCATTCCGCCTTAAATTGGGCCATGAATTAAAGAACATTAGGAAGAGAGTAGCTGAAATTGCATCTCTCAAGTCTGATTTTGGTCTCAATGAGCAGATTAATGATAATTATGTCATCCATACGGAGAAGCCCATGACCCACTCCTTTGTGGATCCTGCAACTGTCACTGGAAGAGACCAAGACACATAATTTATCATTAAAAATTTGTTGAATGCTGCTGAAAATGACAATGTCTCCATTATTCCAATTGTTGGAATTGGAGGAATGGGGAAGACTACGCTTGCTCAATTGGTGTATAATGATCCTAGAGTAGTTACTCATTTTGAGTTGAAATTATGGGTCTGTGTCTCTGATAACTTTCATTTGCAAACTGTGATAATTAAGATTCTCAACTGTGTAAGCACTGGTCAAAGATATGTGGGTTTGGATATTGAGCAATTGCAAAGAGCCTTGCGAGAGGCTTTACAAAGAAAGAGATACTTACTCGTATTGGATGATATTTGGAATGAGGATAGAAAAAAATGGGTTGACTTGAAAACTTTATTAATGGTGGGTGCTAATGGAAGTACGATCATAGCCACCACACGAAGCAATGATGTTGCTACAATTATGGGCACAGTTGCTCCATACGCTTTAGGTCGGCTTCCTGAACCAGATTGTTTGTCTTTGTTTTTTAGATGTGCATTCGGAGAAGTGCAGAACCAAAATCCAAACCTCATACACTATGGAGAACAAATTGTGAGTAAATGTAAGGGAGTTCCTTTAGCAGTAATAACTTTAGGAACCCTACTTTACTCTGTAACAGATGACAGTGCTTGGAAATTTGTAATGGAGAGTGAGATATGGAAATTAAAGCAAAAGGATAATTATATTATGCCTGCTTTAAAATTGAGTTATGAACTGATGCCAGCCTACTTGAAGAGATGTTTTGCTTATTGTTCGATTTTTCCAAAAGATTATCCATTTGATGATGTTGAATTGGTTTATTTTTGGATGTCACATGGACTTATTCAATCTTCAAATGAAAATGAAGAGTTGGAAAATGTGGGCTTGCGCTATTTCCAAGAGCTATGCTCTAGATGTTTTTTCCAAGAGTTCTATATAATAGATGGCCATGTTAAATGTAAAATGCATGATCTAATTCACGATCTAGCATTATCAGTCACTCAAAATGAATGCTTAACGGTAATAAATGGCAATGAACCATTATCTGACAGCATTCGACACTTATCATTTCCCTACCCTCAATTACTTCCACAGGATCTTCCAACACCCTTACAAGACCTAGATTCTGTAAGAACTGTTTCCATTTTAAATGAAAGAAACGGGGGTGTTGCAAGTGAAGTTTTCATTGAGACATGTATCTCAAAATTCAAATACTTGAGGACCTTGGATTTGGGTTTTTCCAGGGTGGCTGTACTCCCTAGAGGGATAGCCAAATTGAAGCATTTGAGATATCTTAGTTTGTATGGGAATATTCGCATCAAAAGACTGCCTGAGTCCATATGCAAACTACAAAGCTTGCAAACTCTACTGCTTGGTGATTGTGATGGTCTTAGAGAGTTGCCCAAAGATATAAAGTACTTGATTAGCCTTAGAATGCTTTGGATAACTACACAGCAAAGGTATTTACCAAATGGTGGAATTGGGTGCCTCGGATCTCTTCGATATTTGTTCATCATCGGTTGTGAAAATTTGGAGTATTTGTTTGGAGATATCCAAGGTCTGAAAAAACTTCAAACTTTGGTTATCCGTCATTGTCACAGCTTGGTCTCTTTGCCACCAAGTGTGAAATTTCTAGCTGCTTTGAAGACTCTTGTTGTTGCGAGTTGCGAAAATCTTGATTTGACAATGGAGGAAGGAATAGATAGTCAAGACTCGACAAGCCAATTATTTAGCCTTTGCAAACTGGAGATTGAAGGCTTACCAAAGTTAGTGGATTTTCCGCAATGGCTTCTTCACAGATCTAATACCGGTTTAAAAGTTATCAAAGTTGCATGTTGTTGCAACTTCAGGAACTTTCCAAACTACATGCACGGCATACCATCGCTTGAGTTACGTATCACTGGTTGCCCCCAATATCAAGGTGAGGATATTATTATATGAAATAAAGGGTAATTTTAAACGACTTGTATTTTGGAGGAATGATTTTGGAGGAATGATGTAGAGAGTATGTTATTAATCAACTTATTTAATTTTCTTTTCATCTAAAAAATAATTTTACTTGTGGTCAAATGTTTTTTTTCATATATTTAACTAATTAAAATTAAAATACAATATGCTTAGAAAATTTACCATTTCGTAAGAGAACATTATATTTTATGTATGTATATATGTTAATTTGACAATTCTTATGTCTCTGGATTAATAGGTCAAGACCTCAATAACTCACTCGGTTTAGTTTGAGTGTTTGGAAGATGGAAATTATATGAGGTTGCTAGGTGCAGTGAATTGCCTTATATGAGGTAAATATTTCGCTTTTTAAAGACAATATCTTTTTTTTTTCCCTTTATATTTGTTAATTTCCTCTTTGTATATATTCACACACTTTGATAAAATTGAATTTGTTAGAGAAAATGGACACTTGTCACCTATTAGCTAAGGTTTTTGAATTGAATTTGAGTAGACTGTTTTTGACTTGGATTATATATTGCAGGTGTTGTGGCCTTTCAACAAAAATTATCGGCCAATGATAAACATAAATGTTAAATGTTCAATTAGTTGGGCTTTTTTTTTTTTTTCATACAACCAGGAGGAGTAATTTCTTTGGATCGTAGAGCGTAAATATTTTTTAAAATCATTTACCATTCTAACCATCACTTTGTTGGTTCCATTTCCTTCCTTGTTGTGTTATTATTTACAATTTTCCGTGGTTTGTGGATTTGAGTATTTTATGTTTGTCTAGTGTAATTGTATTAATGTTGTACTACATATTTGTAATATTGTACTTGTATAAAAGAAGTCCTTTAAAACTTAAGTGCATGTCATTAATTTTTAAGCGGGCGATCTACTCGCTGCCATCTTTTTATGTGCCCTGTTATGGATTTGATATTTGATCGTTGATTCTTAATACCCTTCAAATAAAACTGAAAATAGATATCGGTTGATCCTTTAAATTTGAAATCTTCTTTCTAAAGTGATAGTCAGTTTTGTATTTAAAATTGACTTAAAAAAGTCTCGCTATGAGTATTATTGTAAATAAGTCAATCTATATATGAAAATGCTCGAGGCTCTGTTTAAAAAAAGCTCGCTTGAACTTGTTCGATAAGTTTAACGAGTTGACTCAAGCTGAACTATCAAGTTCATTTAATAAATACATTAATGACTTATCAAGCTCAACTAGATATGTGTTAATTTTATAAAATTATATATTAATTTCGCTATAATTTGGAAACTCTAAATTTTATATTTTTCTTTAAAAAATATTATTTGTCTTTTCATATAAATTGACGGATAAATGACCAACTTTTAAAACTGACGGATGTATGTATTAGTTTCGTTATAGAAATTTCGCTATAATTTGGAGATTTAAAATTGTCTTTTTTTTTTTTTTTAAACAAGATTATTTTAATCTTTTTATAGAAATTAATGGATAAAAGATCAACTTTTCGAACCGAAAGATGTATGTATTAGTTTCGTTATAGGAATTTCGCTAGCAACGCAAAAATTTATTTTTTTCTTACTATTATTGTACGCACACAGGCCTGCCAAACTAGGAGGAAAACTTTGAGGCCCATTGGATGGCAGAGACTATCTAGTTCTTCTCTGGATTCTTCTCCTTCTCCAATAATATAGGATGTGCATTTTTCTCAAGTCTTAAAATATTCCTTTTTAAAAAAAAAAATTCGTCCAATGTATGTTTGACACCTCATTTATTTATTTTTTTTTAAATGTTTCACCGAATTCATTGTATTCTTAAAAAAAACATAAAAATTTGTAACTTCGTGGAGAATAAAAGAGAACGAAAAACCTTAGTTCAAAGTTTATGTCTAGGGTGTATAATATTTTGCAATAGTTATTCTTTTTATCTATTATGGTCATCTACTCCATATTATTTTTCATTTTAGTTTAATTTTATTGATTTAAATTACTTCAATTTAAATGACTATCATTTATGTATTTTAATGGATATCTCAATTTAATTCATGCGTGAATGGAAATTATTTCTTTTTTCGAATAAATTTAAGAGTACAGTTCTTATATTTTATGGAAATAAATTAGATTAGGAGTGAAAAATAAAGAGCCACGAGATTGAATTTTAACAATAAATAGAAAATATAAATTCATTTTCATTCAATGCACTAAATCAATACAAATCAAATCAATGCCAGACACTAAATCTCTATATATCCATTTAAATACAAAAAAGTCAATTTCATATTTTAAATATTGATATTGATATTTAATGGATATAATATAAAATAAATCTGTTATTTATTTATTTTTTATTGGTTTTTATAAACAAATATATTATTAAAAAAAAATCAATCAATCTACGAGATAATCAAAGTAGCATGTTTGTTCAAAGGGTTACCCAAATCCCAAGATATGCATTAAATGATGTTACAACTTACCTTACCATACATAAACAAAAAAAAAAAAAAAAAAAAAAAAATGTAGGTCAATCTTGAATCCCACTGTTGAAATGAAAACCCTCTCTGTGAAGGTTTTGGATTTTATTGGCAAAAAAAGACATTGAGATAATGAGATATGTTAACATCAATTAATGTTATTATATTTTATTTTATTTAATCATAAAATAAAATACTATGCAAGCCATTTTCATTTGCATCGATAGGTCACTCTCACACACCCAAGTCTCAATACATTCTAAGACACTTGACACCAATCTTTATTACTAAACAGTGGACACATGTTACTTGGAGAATACTATGTACAATCTCTTAATTAAATTTTCTTTCAAACACTTATTGTTTATTTGTTGAAACTCATCTGTTTTTTTTTTTTTCTTAACCACCTATTTTCTTGGCATATTGGATTAGAATTAAATCTGCTCATACTAGATTGGCTCCACTCAATAATAAAGTGCTCCAGCCAGTATTTATTCCGTATATGAAAATCGAATTTAATATAATACGTAGATTTAAATTATCCTTATCAGATCAAGCGGCGTATAAAAACTGATTTGAAACTATAAGTGATGTGAAACCATAGAGTTATAGGTGACTTACTTTTAAATTAAATATAAATATAGATTAATTAAATGATAATTATTGAAAGAGAATACTATTATTAAATATTAAATATTAATATCAATGTCGGTTGCTAGCATTTCTATACGTTACAGTCCACCACTACTAATTACATCATAGGATAGCTCCAAAATTAGGGAAGAGTACATTTGTGCATTTCTCATTGGACAAGCAATGCTTAAAACAAATTAATTACTATTTAAACCCGTTTAAAAATATATTTTGTATAGTATGTAATCTTTAAGTTTGCATCTACCCCTATAAAGTTAAAATATCTTTTTTAATAATTAAATATATATAAATTATCATAAACATTCGCTTCATAAATTTAACTATTTTGATAATATATTTAGTTTTTTAATTAATATAAAATATTTCCTAATACTATATTCTTAGTTCTTCCTATAAATATTTTAATATCATGCAAGAATCAAAGCAACTATATTCAAAGAAAAGATCTAGCCAAGTATATGTATGCAATTTTTTTTTTTTACTTATTGTTTTAATATATATTTTTTTATTATCACTATTAGATATATTAAATTCATCTCTATGTATAACTATTAAGATATATTTTTACAGCAAACTATTTTATATTTTGTGTTTTCACGTTAATTTTTTTTAAAATTTTTCCAGAAATTATGTTAACGAAATTTCTTTAATTTTTAACATTTATACTAAAATATTTTTGCATATTATTGCTGAAGTTTTTCATTTAACGGTAACAATTTTGTATAATAATTACTTTTATTATACTATTAGATCGCAGTTGCCAGCACCTTTCCATATTTTATTCCACCACTCCCAGTTACATCATAGGATAGCTCCAAAATTGGTAATAGTATATTTCTGGATTTCTCATTGGATGAGCAATAAATTAATTACTATTTGCACACCGAAACATAATTTAATGATAAATATATATACTACCTGATAATAAATTCAGATTTAAATTTTTTCTCCCGGTACTCAAGAAAAAAAGCACTATTTAAGCTCACATAAAAATATAATATATATTAGTATGTATCTTTAAGGTCTTGATTTTCCTATTTAAGAGTCTTTATAAATACAGAAATATATATTTTTAATATTATACAAGCATTTAAATAAGTATTCAGATGAAAGCTTAGATATATACTTTTTTTTTCTTTATTTATTGTTTTAATATATAATTTTATATTATCACATTCTATATTATCACAAAGGCCATACCCACGAAAATTTCTTTAATTTTGAATTTTTTTTGAAAGGAAATTTTGACTATTCAACGTTCAACTAAAATTTTCATGTTTTTATTGAAGGTTTTTCATTTGAATGTATATCGAATTTTATATAATAATTACACTCTTATTTTATTAAAATTCAAATGAATCATATTTTTAATAATTTTACAATATGCATAATAATTATATTCAATATTTAAATTTATTAAAATGTGCTAATATAAAAGTCATAAAAAGATTAGTCATCATAAAAGTAGAAAAAGAAAAAAAAAAAAAAAAAAAGAAAACATTGTGAAGGTTTGATTTTTATTCTCTAATCACTAAACCGCGTATTATAGTTGATTAATGACATCTCTAAGATAACATTAATTTATCATGTGAGACGTGGGCATCTTGCAAACCCAAGAGGATTAGAGAGCGAGCGGAAAGGAAAATCCAAAAACACGTGGCAAAAATATAGTGGATTAGGCCAGCGTTTGCATGGAAGGAACATATGTAGGTCCCAGTGACGAGTCCTTATCGGACTGAAGTTTTGCCACGTGTCCACCCTCTACAGAAACTTGATTGATACCCTACGACGCGTGTGTACTGGTTCACCACCACTGACCTAATCCTGGTGGGGTCAAGCCAATTAACTTTATGGCCGACACTTACTCACCAAAATGGGAAAAGTCTATCTTTTGCATAAACGTCCTCATAATTTCCCGAATTTAAAATTGTGACCTAAAATAAACTAAATTTAGCAATTCATCCCCAATACTTATTTAATAATTATAAATTTAGCAATTTGAAAGTAGCCCTTTTCAAGGAATCACTTTTTAGGTTAGTAGCTCAACTAAATATCAACTCTAATAGATTTAGTTACATCTTAGATGAGGCCTCATATGGGTAATGTAAAAAAAAAAAAAAAGCATTTCTCTAACTTTGATAGTAAGGGTTAGATGATCTAATATCTATAGATTATTAGGGAAACAAAAATAGAAAAAGTGAAATTTTATGTTAGATTTTTAGATCAACCTAACAATTAATTGTTGGATTTAGGGTTACATCATGAGATATGTCACATTCAAAAGAATTAAAAAGAAGAAAAAAAAAGATTCTTTAAGTCATTTATAAATGATATAGTAATTTATTTATGTTTATGATATTCATTGCTAAGGATATTTTTCTTTAATATATTATTTCTTAAAATATCCTCTAATCTTATTTTATTAGATAAATTATTGAATATGAGGTAGCTTTTTTTCTGTAAAAGTTTAAACTCGATGTTTTTTAAAACATAAATGTGTAACTTAAGGGTTTATTCGGCAAAATTAGCTATTTTAGTAGCATTTAGTTATTAGCTTTTATTTAGCTTTTTATGAAACTGAAAATCTAAACCTTATATGAATTAACTTTTCATAAAATGCTACCTTAACATTTAAAACTTAATTCCAACGGTATGTTACCTGACCACTATAAAAAATAGCATTAGTGTTTTGGCTGATCAAAACTCTAAACGTTACTTAAAAAATTATTATAAAATACTATTTTTGAAAGTCGTAAAAAGATTATAATCTCTAAAAGAAAAAATTACAATCTATAAATGATATTTGCAATAAATATATAAATATATTCATGGCTCTAAAAACCTCCCAATTCAATCTAATTCGAGTAAAGAATTTTAAATTTAGTTAGTTAGGGATTTTATTTCAAGCTATGTCAAATTCACCTAATTAATAAAACATTAATATTTTATATATACTTTATTGTTATGAGTAAGATTTAAATAAATTTCTAAACTCCATATTAGCTAGGTCTAGATAGGCTAGACCCAAATTTAGAATAAAACATCTTAATCTATCTTAGGCTAAACCTTTTTTTTTTTTTTTTATAACCAAGAGAGCGAAAAAGTGCAAAAATTACCTTTCTCGACGATTGAACTTGTGTTTTTACCTTTAAAAAAGTTGAAGTTGCTTACTACCTCAACCAATACCTTGTTTGTTTAGGCTAAACTTATTTAAGAATTCATAAATTAGCAAATTTTATCAAATTAAAATTTAATAATTCATTGAATAAATATTGTGTCTAGACTTGACTAGACTCATTAAGCCAGAGAAATTGTAATTAAATATATTTTTGTTTCAATTTAAACCTATACACAATTATAAAATAAAGTAAAATAAGAGGAATACAAACAAAATATGGAAACTATGAGGACTAACACAAATAGCACTTTGAAAAGTCATTAAAAAAAAATCCAAAAGAAGAAAAAATAGAAGGGGCAAAAATAAACCTTGAATCCTATAGGGCCATTTATGGACCTTTATAATTTTGGAATTAAAGCTTATTCCAAAGAATTATGTTTGTGGTTCATGTTGCTAAATTATTACCACTCATAACCAAGACCATAACGATATCCCAATCTTTAACTCTTTTTTCTCACTAACAAAATCCCACTTCTCCTTCATCACTATCTTGTCCACTTCTTGCACACATAATAATCAACTTAATAAAACCAGAAAGAAATACTCTTTCTCTATGTTAAGTGCTCAAAGACCTACCACCAGCACCTCCACAAGCCATGGAGAAACCGATCACGACCAAGAACATGAAGATATCCGCGATATCCATGCCTTAACCCCACCCCCGCCGCCTTCGGTGCCTCGAGGCCGTTGGGAAACGGGTAGCCATCGCTCAATATCCATGAGTAGTGAAGGGGCTGCAAGTGAGAACTTCACCTCCATGAGTAGAGAGTTCAATGCTTTGGTTCTTGCTGGTTCTGCAATAGGAACTAGCATGAACAACAACAATAGCGGTTCTGATCATAATGAAGATAGTAACTTAAACAACCTGTTGGCTAGGATCGGAGAAGATGAAGTTCCTGAAGAGACTAACCCTTTGGCTATTGTGCCTGATACTCGCCCCTTGGACCCAGAACCCAGCTCAAGCTCAAGAAGGGTTGGGTCCAATCAGGTGGTTGTTGTTGGTGGTGGTGGTGCTGATGTGTCAGTGCAGAGAGTGAAGAAAGAAGAGATAGAAACCAAGATATCTGCATGGCAAAACGCAAAGATTGCTAAGATCAATAATAGGTTCAAAAGAGAGGATGCCATAATTAATGGCTGGGAAAGTGAGCAAGTGCAAAAGTCTTCTTCTTGGATGAAGAAAGTTGAGGTATGTATAGAAAGAAATTAATTATTAGTCTAGTAGATTAATTATTTATTAATTTGCCTGTTAATCAATTTTTGAATTGATGATCCAAAGTTAATATGTTTCCCTTCTCATGCAGATTTTTTCATGATTATACTAAGGACTTGTTAATTAATTACTCAATTGAGAAACAGATAACAATCATAATTTCTTTGTTGAATTTTTTGAACCATATTGATTAGAGAGAGTCTTGATGATGTAGGTGAAGTTACTTTGATACTTTACCTATATGACAAGAGTTAATATAGTCCACTAGTTTATGATCAAATAATGGAGTTTCTTGGATTTGTATTTTATC
This sequence comes from Jatropha curcas, assembly GCF_041381405.1. Taxonomy (NCBI): domain Eukaryota; kingdom Viridiplantae; phylum Streptophyta; class Magnoliopsida; order Malpighiales; family Euphorbiaceae; genus Jatropha; species Jatropha curcas. The sequence continues at coordinate 3,008,931 of NC_143152.1, read as the reverse complement.
TATTGATAGTTAGTGAGCTAATTTTAGCTCAAGTTTCAATTTCAGTAATTATTGCTTCCACAAAAGATAATAACTAACTTTCAACAAGAAAAGTATTTTCATGCTTCAAGCACTACTCAAGACAGAAAAGTACATATGAGAATTATACCTTTACAATTGATAAGGCATTTTCATATCGGCTTATATCTAAAGCATGTATATGTCTTTTACTGTTTCTTCTTCTTCTCCTTCTTTTCTTTTTTTTTTCTTGTATCAACTAGAAAATTAATGTTGTCTCTGTTTTTAACACTCTCTTTTTTGTTCTAACTTATATGAGCTTGATTTATTTAGAGGAAGCTGGAAGAGAAAAGAGCAAGAGCACTAGAGAAGATGCAGAATGAAGTAGCAAAAGCACACAAGAAAGCAGAGGATAGAAGGGCATCAGCTGAGGCTAAAAGAGGAACAAAAGTTGCTAGAGTTCTTGAAATAGCCAATTTGATGAGAGCTGTTGGAAGAGCTCCTGCTAAAAGGTCCTTCTTTTGAACCTTATAGTACTATACAGTATAATCTACTATAATCATATAGAACATATTTTACTTAAAAAGACAAAAAAAAAAAAAAAAAAAAAATAGAATGGTGGACAAAAATAATTGTCCCAAACTATTAGGGTTCCTACATCTTTTGAACTATAGGAAACCCATGTATGAAATGGGGCAGTGAGGAATTGCACTCAAAAACTAAGGAATGTTACTGTTTGAGTGTTTGAAGTTTCAAGTGTGTTTTAGTTAGTGTTTGTTGGTGAAAGTGGTGGAACAACTATTTTGTCTTGTACAGTTATACTGCTTCTTATTGAAAGAAACTTTTGGTGCTTAAATTAATGCCAATACTTGTTTAAAGATAATTAAGATGTGTTCAGTTTGGTGCATCTACAAGTGGTATAGAATGTTGTTTTATATGTATGCACTATCTTCATGTGAATGTGTTCAAGGAAGTGGAGATGCGGTTTTTGCAATTATAAGTTCACTATGGCAAGGAACCAATGGAAGATCACATGCTAGAGGACAAGAATCAAATTATTTCTGCCAAGTTGCATGCACAATTTAATATTTTGGTCATTACTTCCAATCAATCACATAGTTATATATATAAACTGTCTCTATCAATATCATCAATTATATCCCAAAACTTGGAATTTTGTTATGGGATTATAGTCATTTCTGTGTCAGTCTTATTTGGACATCAATTATGCTTTCATAGCATCATTCTCATATACAGATATGATATAATGAAAATGTTTAAAGAACTTTGAAAATAGACAATGATGCATTATTATTGATAAAAGAAAAGAAGAAAAAACCGAAAACTTTCTGGGTTAATAACAACCATCACAGTAAAAGTGACCACAACTTGGTTGGCAAAAGGAAGAAGAATACCAAGAAGACGACATTCCCAGTCTTCATTCAAAAAATAAAAGCAAAATGCACCGAAGAGCTTTTCAGCATTCTTAACAAGAAGTAATCACCCACATATCATTTCCTTCCTTGTTTCAGGGTAATAGACCCTGTCCATAAACATACAGGTTATGATAAATTAGTCTAAAAGACAGAAATGCAGGCCTTCTAAGATGAATGTGTGATATACATTATACACAATAGATAGATCAAACACCATAGAGAATTGGCTAGTAAAGATAAAATCCCAAGGATTATGTGTTGTTCAAATGAAAATTGATTACAGTATCTTTAAGCACCAAAAATCTGAAAAAATATGTTTCAATCTATCAACTGCAAGAAATCGGAACTTCAAAGCTATATATTTTTTACAATTATGAAAGGACTTTCACATTAAGTGTCGCCTTCAGTCTTAAAGTAACGAAGATATACACAGTGAAAGGCATGCTATAAGTCTTTAAAGACCGTGATTTACGATCCATTGTCTCCCAATTAGAAGAAAAAGGTTGGACTATGATATTTTTAATTGACATGCATCATTTTAGAAATCTCAGTACCTGCTCACTATCTCCCAATAATGACCATTGATGCACGTAAGTACAATGTTATTGGGCTAAGAAGCTCCCTTATTTAGTCTTGAGTGGAAATCCTGCAGTGTTATACATCACAAAGTCAGAAACGAGAAGATATTATTATCTTGGTGAAAATTGAGATCTATGAAGAATCCAACCTTATTATTTTATGCAAATGAAGGTACTAAAAGAACTTGAAAAGCTAATGATATACTTCTTATACAACAAAAACCACTAGGATGATGGCAGACAAATTAGTGGACCTTGATGATAAATAGATCGGCCTGTGGTTATTTAATACATCAAATGGGAAAGGAGACTCAATTAGTGACTGCACAGATGTAAGTTGGTACTAAAACAGGGTGGATTTGCCAGTTTTATTTCCATGAATATTTCTGTTTTGTTCAGAACAGTTGAAGGCACAAAACCATTCAAACAAGTGCCTTGCAGTTTTGAGACTTCCACGCTTGCATATGATTGAGGCCAGAATGCCAAATATACCAAGCAATAATGCTTCAAGCTGCACCCTTTAGTATGCACAGCTTTCAAATATCCTTTTGTTGTACTTGAGCACAGTGATACAAGTTATCATTACTTCTACGACAATAGTGAATACAGAATTTTTAGCCCACAATGGACCACTGCACGTAAATAAATACATCTGAGACATTGACTTTTTTTTTTCTGTTTTTTTGCCACCTTATCTCTCAAATGGTGAAACAGAATCGCAATATAGACAACTGCAGTACAGTGCTTGCCTTTTCTCAAGTTAACAAATTAGCACGAAACATAATCTGGACTAATTGGCATTTATTTCTGCATTTGAAAAGTGTTACTACGATGGGAAGTTTTCTCGACGATGTTGTCCTCTACTTCTATTCTTGACCCATAATCTGACTAGTTGGTCCAAAAGAGAATCATTAAATTAGTTCTTTAAGCACAAAAAAAAAGTACTTGAAGAGCACACACCATACCAAACAGTGGGTTGGAAATGAATTACAAATACTCCGAAGCACAAATATTCTTCTCTTTTTATTATAAAAGACTCCAAATCAGATTAAAATTAGCTACATCATATCTCCATCTCATGTCATCCCTTAATAGATCCAATTCCGCATAAATTTCATTACTTTCTGGATGATCTTTGCCACTTGCTACAAAATGATGCACCTTGTCATCTATCTCAATCCAGCTAGTACCTGCTTCTTTACTTAACTTTAAGTCATTCATAACTGTTCTAACCTTTGCTGCCTCATCTAACATTCTTTCTCCAGCATACATATTTGAAACAAGTATGTAAGATCCAGCCTCAACAGGTGACAACTCAAGTAAATATTTTGAAGCCAACTTTCCAAAATTCCGATCACCGCATAACTTGCAAACGTTGACCAAAGTCCTCCAAAGCAGGGTTGACTTTGAAAAAGGGCTTTTGTTAATTATATCCATTGCTTCTGACAGGTGGCCAGCCCGACCCAAAAGATCAACCATACAAGCATAATGCTCAAGTAACGGTTTAATTCCATATTTTGGCTCCATTACATTGAATAAGCTTATTCCATCTCTAAATAGACCAGAGTAAGTGCAAGCCTGAAGAATGGACAATATCGTGATCTCATCGGGAGCGAATTCTTTTTTTATCATTTCTTCAAATAGCAACAGAACCTTTGCACCTTGGCCATGAAGAGCATAAGCAGAAATCATAGCATTCCAAGATATGGAATCATGGTCATTCATAACATTAAACATTCGATGAGCTTCTTCAATGCTTCCACATTTGGCATACATTGTAATCACAGCATTAGCCACAGACAAATCAGCTTCAAATCCAGTCTTAATAGCATAAGCATGATAACATCTTCCTCTTCCTAATGTACTGTGATTAGCTGATAAACTAAGGAGTCGTGAAAAAGTCACCATATCTGGTTTAATACCATCTAATCTAAAGTGATTAAACAAAACAATGGGGTCTTCTTCACCATCTCTGCTATTTTCCATAAACCCTGCCAGAATGGCATTGAAAGAAGCAATTCTCTTACTGGAAAGACCATCAAAAACCATTCTTGCAGACATTAGGTTACCACATTTAGCATATAAATCTACTAAAGCTGTCCCAATATTAACAGCACAGGCATAACCAAGCTTTATCACAAGTCCATGAATTTGAAGTCCCAATTCCAAGTTTCTGCACTCCGAGCAGCCATCAAGAATGGTAGTTAACAAACTAGAGTCGAAGTTAACACCACACAAATGCAACTCCATGAATGTATCAACAGCTTTTTTCCCATCCCCGCTCCTTGTGTAGCCAGATATAAGCGCAGTCCATGAGATCAGATTCCTGTCAGTCATTGCAGAAAACATTCTCTCAGCCTCTCTAGCCATTCCCTTCTTTCCATACATGTTAATAATTGCATTTCCAATTGAAGTTTCATTCAGAAAACCGTACTTAAAAGAAAGCCCCAGAAATTGCTCACCTTCCTCTATACCCAGATCCCCATCGCACGCGCTAATGATGTTAGTGAATGTATAATCGTTTGGCTGGAGACCAGCATTTAGCATATTTATGAAAACTCGTATAGCCTTTTCCCCATTTCCAGCCCTAGCATACTCTAAAATCATAAAATTGAAACACCGAACATCTTTACAAGCCATGCTATCAAACACTTTCTCTGCATCACCAAACAATTTACTTCTTGTGTACATGGCAATCAACGAAGTTCCAACAACAACATTCTCATCAAACCCACATTTTATAACAAAACAATGAAACTGTTGCCCAAATATCCGATAATCCGGAGAGCTACATGCTTGCAGAATTACACTACAAGTATGCTCATTTAGCGCCTCTCCAGATTTATGCATTTCAGAGGCAATATTAAGTGCAGATTCAAATTCATTATCATCCAAATACCCCTTTATTAGTGAAGTCCAAGTAATTGTGTTTCTAACAAGCATTCCTTCATACACCTTTTGTGCTAAATCCAATCTACTAAATTTTACATAAAGGTTGACAAGATTATTCCTTTCAAATGGATCACCTTGAAAGCCTGATTTAACTAAATAAGCATGAATTGCCTGACCCAACAAGAAATCTCTTGAGCCAATTGAAATCTTTAGGAGCTTAGGCCAGTTGCTGAAGAGAAGAGTGTCTTCTTCACAAGGAAATGCACCCGATATGGTAGAGTATTGGGTTATTTGTGGATTTGGGTATTGTACACTGCTGTTGCGTATTTGTTTAAAAGCAGAGCAGGTAAAGATGGGCCTTGTTTTCAGTGGAGGAAATGAACGTTGGGGTTTTGAAAGAGAAGGAAACCAGGTGGCGGGAATAAGGATAGTCATTGCAGAACTTTCAATTGGAAAACACACCCAGACATGGAAAAATCAAACAAACATAACATGTGACTCTGGAGAATTTCTGAAATTTTCTTGGTCACATATACACGTGAATAGCAGTAGAACAAGATATTTTTCTTACATCAAATTGGCAAAATTACGTTCTTTTCAAGCTAAATATAATTCCCTACCATGAGCAAAATAGCGCTCTCCCAGCAAACTGCTTTTCACGTGGATAAAACTTGTGTTATTCTCTTTATAAAAAATTGAGATAGTTAACTACCTCAATTACTCAATTAATATCTTGTCCGTCAATCTTAGCAAAATATTTTATTAATATTAAAATTGAGCAAATTATCTTTTAGAATTAAATAATTAAATGATTTCCTTTTTTTCTCTTTATTTCCATTAAAACTTTTCTAATTATTTTTTTAAAAACTCCGTCATTCTTTTAAATCAATATGCCAAACTTATAAAAGTTAGAGCAAAAACTGATTTAGGAAATTAATTGATGACTCTTGCACTAAAAAGATGTAAAAACTAAAATTTTATTACATTTCCATAAGGCTAATATTAACAAAAAAAAAAAAATTAAATTTTTAGTTTCTTCATTTGTTTATGAATGAAGAAAATATGAAAGGAAAAATAAATTATGAAACCTACATGCCATTTTCTCTCTAATTTACAAGGAAAATTAGATGGAAATCATTAAATTTACAATTTTACCTCTATTTGTTTTATTTAGATTAAACTTATAATATTTCTATTCATGAAATCATTTTCTCTCCTTATTTTCTTCTTAAACATTCCAACATCAAAAGAACAAAAAAATTTTACATTTTTCACTTTTATTTTCCTTTAATATTTTCTTTCCTTCCGGAATTGTTATCCAAAAGCTCTCTAAGGGTGACTGGCTGAGGTTAATAAAGCTTTAAACTTTTGGGCTTTTTTTGATGATTATGGCAGCCAACTCTATGGACTCGTATACACGGGACGTGGTAGAACCTGGGCTTATCACCCTATCGTAGAAAAGCGACCCCCTTCTTTTAGTTTTAGTAGCAAGTTGCAACCTTTCATTTTTTAATCTTCAGTTTCAATAATAGCCTCATTCGCCAAATCCATCTTCTCCCTCTCTTTCTGTCTCTTGCTCGTAGAAGGGAGTAAGCAATGGAAATGGCAATTAGCTTCAACAACTCTTCCTTCTGTATGATAAATCCTAACCCTGTTATCAGAAAGACAGCTTCTTCTTCTCTGCTCAATAAGCAACTACTTGGTTTCAGCTTATCTTCTTCCCCAAACACTAGAACATCGCTCATGTGTCGTTCAAAAAATCAATTTAATGGTCTTATCAAATGCTCTGTTTCTCAAGCTACAGAAACAGCTACTGGTAATTCAATTTCTTCTTCAATATGGCACATAATTGATTTTAAAAAAATTCGGTTACTACTATGAATTTTTTTTATTGGTAAATGCTATTTAGAATTTCTGGTATAGCTTAATCTTGTTATATTGACTCAGAAAAGAAGGCCCAAATGATGAGGAGAAGCGATATAAGGAATATAGCTATAGTTGCTCATGTTGATCATGGAAAGACAACTTTGGTTGATGCCATGTTGAGGCAATCAAAGGTAACAGTTATGAAATTCATGTGTACAATGGTTCGTTATTGTGTAAATGAAACATGCTATATAGCTTCCTCATAGACTGCATCGAATAGCTTGCTGCTTGATAAAAGTTGAGCACTTTGGGTGCTAACTCACAACCTCATGGCACTGGAGATGACTCAATTTCCACTGAGCCATAGCAAATTAGTTGGAGTGTTTCGTTTTTAACTATTGATTGCTAATGAGGTTGAAATTTGGCCTCTTTTTGGACTTTGGATGTGCAAGAAAGAGTTTTTCAAATTCAAACTAAAGAAAAGAAAATGAAAAGGTAAAAATTTATTCAGATTGATGCAAGAACACTTAAGAACCATAGGTTGAATGCATCTTTATTAATTTGGAGAATCCCAAATAAATAAAATTCAATTGAAAATTCTTATATCATAATAAATTGTGGCCACTGGTCAGATTTAATTTAGCTATCTGATAATTATATCATTTGGAAGAGAGCAATGAATAGATATTAATACTTATGACCAATATTGTTATGCAGGTATTTCGTGATAACCAATTCGTACAAGAAAGGATAATGGACTCAAATGATCTAGAGCGTGAACGAGGGATTACGATACTGAGCAAAAATACGTCAATTACTTATAAGGATACCAAAATTAATATAATAGATACTCCAGGACACTCTGACTTTGGTGGTGAAGTGGAGCGCATCCTCAATATGGTGGAAGGAGTCCTTCTAGTGGTACTAATTTGTACCTTTAATTATATGGCTTATCATACATTTAACCTAATAATTTTAAGCAAATCATTCTGTTATCAACATTGATTTTTTGATTTTTATTGTTATTTCTGCATTTTGCTGAAAGAAGTCCTCCAGGCAACATAAGTGCCTTCATTCTCAAAAGTTAAAGTGAACATGAAATGGTGTTATATTCGTGAAGGATATATATTAAGGGATGTTAATATCTAAACAAATGTCCATGGCATTTTGGTCGGGTTCAGGGGGTGTTGAAAGGTGAAAGATTAGTTTTCTGGAACTAAACCAGTACAAAGGATTTATTCAATGTGCCTGATGCACAACATGCACGTGTAAATAAACAGCAAATATGTGAGGTCCTCCCATGAAAATAGGCTGTTTCAGAGGGGAAGGTACACTAAATTTCTTCCAGACCTGGTGCACTAAGTAATTCTCCTATGAGTCTGTTATTTTTGACTGACCTTAAATGTCAACAATGAACTTGTAGTTTCCCATCAAAGTCCTTTTAGCATGAGAATCATTTGTTCGATCTGAAATACTATGTTTTTGTGAATGGTACTTGTTGTGCTAACCTTGTTTAACTATTATTGTATGTCCTTTGCCAATTATCAACAAACAGGCTGTATATGTTGATATTTTTAGCTAGATAAATTGCTTTGAAGAGCAACACGAGGAAGAAGTGTCAATGTGCTGAGTTCAGGTCAACTGGGCAGGGCTTATTCTTTCCATATTCAGTTTGGCTTACTGCTGAAAGCATCTGTTATTTTGTTATTTTAATTGTTTCTAGCCTTGAAGAAATGTCAACTGATGACAGCATATCGACCCATAAATCCCCAGCCTAAATGCTTTTAATCTACTTAAACCTTATTTTAACTCTACCAATTATACTCTGGAATTTTGGACCAAGGCATTTTTTGGATACTTAAAACTTTTCTCTTCGTACCTGCCACCTTTCATAATATTTCAAGGTGCTAGCTCTAGAATTTGGTGAACATTTCAAGAAAGGGTTTGAGTGGATCTTTTGTTGATTAGCCATTGCATGAGGTTCTACTGTATTTGAATTCACCTTCTACTACATAGAAATTAGTTTGACTCTTCATTTATAAAACTACAGGACTATAATTTCAGTCATTAGACGCCTCTACTATTTCTGGATGTGTTCCTCTCTGTTTCTTATTAAACTTGCAATGTTTCCTCTTGGTGCTTATCTTAGATCAAGTAGGCAATATTCTCTTCTTTTTATCCAATTGTCTGATTGGTGATTGATGCAGCTCTTTTATTTGTAGGTAGATTCTGTTGAAGGACCAATGCCACAGACAAGGTTTGTTTTGAAGAAGGCTTTACAGTTTGGCCATGCTGTAGTTGTTGTTGTCAATAAGATTGATAGACCTTCAGCTCGTCCAGATTATGTCATCAATTCGACTTTTGAATTATTCATTGAACTAAATGCAACAGATGAACAGGTACTTAAGTGATATGGTCTAAGGATTTGCAAAATTGCAAATATGTTCTGTTATAACTTTGACATTGCTAATTAATTGTTACATAGACTGAAACTAAGAAATCTTTTCCAAAACTCGAATGCTAATTAGTGGTCAACAATTAATGAACTTCCCATTGCATATATAGCCTCTTCATGCTTCCTGTTTTCTGTTCCTGAAGTTTGACAGATTTATAGATGCTTCAAAATATTCAGAAGATAGTATCTAAAATCTCATCTCAGTGTCTTACCTTTTACATGCAGTGTGATTTTCAAGTGATATATGCAAGCGGTATACAAGGAAAGGCTGGATTATCTCCTGATGATTTGGCTGAAGATCTTGGGCCGCTTTTCGAGTCTGTAATCAGATGCATACCTGGACCACGCATTGACAAAGATGGTGCACTACAAATGCTTGTTAGTGGTTGTCCATTATATAACTGTTTAATCTTTTTTTACTCTTTGCTTTTATATTGTTTGTCCATGAATTTGGCTTTCTTCAACTCAATATGTTCACTGTGACTTACACTGGCACAAGTTTTCATATTCTTGGAGCGTGGTATGGGGCTTAGTATTTGAAGCCACGACCCAAAGCTTAAGGAGTAGCATCATCTTTATTAATAGGATCAGAAGTGATAACTAATACATGGATATTGATCTCAACGATCACCAACTTCCATGTGGTTTCATATGAATCAATCCTTCATGAGTTATCTTCAATTAAAACTATAGGGTGTAGGACCATAGAACACAAAAAAAAAAAAAAGAATGACCACAATGATGGAACTTCCATAACTGGGAGATAGTAAATTATGGTTAGGTATCCCACAGCACCATTTAGTATTCCGTCGAATGCATCTGTGATCTGCTGTAAAGGTGAATTTCCTTTTTCATCCTTCGGACTTGTGCTTAGCTAAACTTACTCCTTGTAGATTGAATGTAAAGATTGCCTTACTAATTATCACGTGTTTGCATTCACACAAAACATTTTACCTATGGTTAAAACTCCTCGCCAATTAGGTGAAGCAGATGCCAAGATTTAGAATTCTAAAGGTGATTTTAGTTTTTTGTGCCTAGGTCAATTGGTCATGTTTAAATTCTTATATTTGGCCCATATTTTCTTTCAACTATTATTTTATCTTTTGTTTTAATCTTGTGTTCCTTTATGAAAATATTATAACCTCGATATCTGTATTAACTGTCATTGACATATTTTAGGCAACAAATATTGAATATGATGAACATAAAGGACGAATAGCTATTGGGCGCCTGCATGCAGGAGTTCTGCGGAAAGGAATGGATGTGCGGGTGGGTTATCTTCTATTCTGAATTTCTTTTGTCTACTTTTCTCTGTTGGTTGCTTTGTCATGAGTTTGGTTATCTGAACTATGTTGGTTCTTTTGCCATCATTGGTGATATGTGCATTTCTTACCTAATCATTTTTGGTGCCTGATTTCTTTAATTTTTGGATAAATCAACTTGCTGATATTAATGCACAATCTATATGTAAGTCCCATTTAGCTTGAAAATCCTGAAAAAAAAATATGGTAGTGTTATGCATCTTAAAGACCATGGCATCTGTAATATGATATCCATGTGTTTCTGAACTGCAGCTGTAGGCATTGTTGCTGATGGCACTGCACAGAGTGCTATAAATTATTAGTTGCCGACTTGCAGCAGATACTCTGTAGATAACTTTGTAGTAATTGAAAATATAGGAGAATGTATTCGTTGTTGTTGGATTTCTGTACTGACGAAGGAGGTTGAGATATCCAGTTTGAACCTTTTATTTTCCTTAAAAGAAATATATTTCTAATTTCTTTTTGAAAAATAGAATCAAATTTATCCTTGAATATAGTCATTGCTAAATCTCATAAACGAAGAATAGATGTACAAGAAATTTTTTTTTTCCCCATGCATGCAATATAAATGATATCAATGTGCGCCTGTGGTCATGAATGCACTTGATGGGCCTTTGTGTTATATTAAGAGTAGTGTGAAGTGGTGACATTCTGTTATTATTACATACTCATTAGGCATATGGAAGTGTTCTGAATTTGAGCTAGTATGTAAGACAAATGGACTATCCTGTTTTATGATATAACATGAAGCATATGTAAAGTGATTGAGGATTTACCAGGGGATAAGTCCAATTTTTAGATCAAAATCAATGATTACCAACAGGTGATAACCTCCAGCTGTACATTTTAATAATTTCCAAAAATAAACATAAACTTCCTTCCCCCCTTCCTTTTCGGTTGTGATTATTTCAAGTTGGAGAATGTTTTGGCATCTACAAGTTAATTCTTTTTTCCAAATCATGGTTTCAACTTCCCAGGTATGTACATCAGAAGATTTCTGCAGATATGCAAGAGTTAGTGAGCTTTTTGTGTATGAGAAGTTTATTAGGGTTCCAGCAGAAAGTGTGGAAGCTGGTGACATCTGTGCAGTTTGTGGAATTGATGACATTCAAGTAAGCTTTACTCTTTCCATTCATTTTTGTTGATTCAACAAGGGAATACCATTTATTGTTTTGTGTCAAGTATATAATTTGAAAACTACTATTTCATGGTCAGTGCAATTTGTCTCACAAAGTAAGAAACCGCGATGTTGGAAGTGAAATAATTTATGTTCTGAAATTGGACAAAAGGAACATATCATAACGAGTAGGTTGCTAACAAAAGAGACAAATAGGCTTTCCTCTCTTTTGCATGGATCAACTATTGTTCCTATCATGAGGCTGCCTCATTTACCATATAACCTTAATATGATATGTTTAATGAAATTTGCTTTGCTTTTTTCAGTATCACTTTCTGATTGATTTAATTTTCATTAATCAGATTGGGGAGACAATTGCTGATAAAGTATCTGGGAAGCCATTACCTTCTATCAAAGTCGAAGAACCAACTGTGAAAATGGCTTTCTCTATAAACACTTCACCATTTGTTGGCCGGGAGGTATGACCATTAGGCAATAACCTAAAATAGTGAAATCATTAAGTATATTATTTGGCGTTTTTAGTTTCTTTCTATTCTCCCACAAAACCCATGCCTATATAGACAAGTTTGTAAGTTAGTTGAGAGTGTTGGTTTGCTCTTTGTCTGGTATTTTATTATGTCCTTGCATAGGTTGCTAAAAATATTATGATGACGGGATTCATTAGTACTTTTGTTGGCATCATAAACTCTTTTTTTTTTTAAATATTTTTCTCCATCCATTGTGAAAATTTTAATTCATCAAATAATCATGCTTAATAATGTGCACATAGTATTTGCATTTGTTAGCATGACCACTTTCATGTTTCCGTCCATTTAAACTTTGATGTTTCTTCGCTCCATTTCAGGGAAAATATGTGACTAGCAGGAATTTACGAGATCGACTCTACCGTGAGATAGAAAGAAATTTGGCTATGAAAGTTGAAGATGGTGAAACTGCAGATACATTTGCTGTTAGTGGGCGTGGCACTTTACATATCACCATATTGATTGAGAACATGTAAGTGAAAGCTATTTGCTGCTGTTCCATTTCTTCATTTTGCTTATGTATATTATGTTTCTTGTTTGTCAGGAGAAGAGAAGGATATGAATTCATGGTGGGACCTCCCAAGGTCATTAACAAAACAGTGGACGGCAAAGTGTTGGAACCATTTGAGGTGGTTTCCCTAATTGGATTTTCATTCCTTTTTTGAGGGGAAAACATGGGCATAGGATATGTAACTAAATGCATGATTGACTTTGGTATGGATGTGCTTTAAGATTCCTGTTATTAACATGTCTCTGTCTCTCTTTTTTGTTCTCTTTCTTGTGGCTTATTTGCCGTTTCCTCACATGCATGTAAATTTAGGAACAGTTAAACTGGTTTAGCTAAGCCTATGGAAAGATGCTTACATTTCACAAAATAATGCATCCAATCAACTTTTTGGTTTTGCTTTTGATATACACCCACTGGATGAGAGAACTTTATCCTCTAATTGTTTTATTCATTAATACAATACTTTATACAGCCATATACATGCATACATGCAGGAGATATATGCATACATATATGTGTATTGGTATATGGTAATGGCATACAACATTATCACATTATATATATACCATTGCATAGCTGAATTTCCCTGATTTCCTCTTAGTTCCTTTAAAACCAGTTTGTCCAACTGGTGCATGTGTAAATGGATAAGTAAAATTGCACGACAAAAAAATGGACAAGGTGATCTACATTAAATTACACAATAGCCACTATTTTTTTTTTTTTTTTTTTTTTGTGAGATGCCATAGTGGCAACTTAGTGCAGCATTTGTTAAAAGCTTTGCATTGATATTTTGGTACTAGATGATAATTACAGCATAAATGCTTAAGAAAGTAACAATAACCAAATGCTTATCTTGGAAGAGAACACTATAACATATGTTTCTGGCAAAATGCTATGTTTTTCCATTTGCCCTGTATTTATCACTAGCTAACATGGGAAGTGCTTGCAGATTGCCACTGTGGAGGTACCAGAACAATATATGGGGCCTGTGGTTGAACTTCTTGGCAAAAGGCGTGGACTGATGTTTGATACGCAAGGTGTTGGGTACGTAGAATGTTATGTGTTCTTTAATTAAGTTCATGTTTAATTAACAACTTTAAGTAGAGGATTCAAGAAATAATGGAATTTAGTGACAAACAAAAACAGAAAAGAGAAGAGTGCATGATATTTAGGTGCTGTGATACAAACATTGGACCATTTGATGTGCAAAGGCCAATCATGTAAGAAGTATAGATTCTTACGTTAGCAAACATTTGGATGAATCATGTTCTAAAAGAAACTGCTCATGATGACTTTTTAAAGAAGAAAGCCTGTACCACTGATATCTGTGTTTATGCATATTCTGATCCCAAGATCTATTAGTTATAGTTTTTATCGGATGCTGATTATGATTCATAATATTGTCTTCTTAATCTTCCACCGAAAAAAAAAAAAAGATCCTTTTAGTCGCTTATAAAGACAGCAACCATTGCAAATATCTTCTCACTTGAGAAGTTAACACGTTTGATGGAATCTGAATTTTACAAATAAATTAAATTGAGTCTGTATACTTTGATGATTCTCACATTTTACCACTTCTATAGAAATGGTGCTCCATAGTTCCATACTTCCACTACTGAGTTGCCATTTTGCTCACATCACTGTACTTTTATTAGCATCAGTTTTAGTTAAGCTGCATCTTGTTGTGTCAATGATGCTATTTATGGACTTTTTATGTGCTTTAGGTCAGAGGGAACAACACTGCTAAGGTATAAGATCCCTACCCGTGGCCTTCTTGGACTAAGGAATGCAATTTTGACGGCTTCTCGTGGCACCGCAATTCTTAACACGATATTTGATGACTATGGTCCTTGGGCTGGAGACATATCTACCCGAGATCAGGGTTCATTGGTAATCACTAATTTTTCTGCTTGTTATCAAGCTGGTTTTTTATGATGTCATGTCCTTTACACATGAACCATATTATGCTTGATGAAATTGCATAGTCTGTCTGATAAGAACTTTTAAACATCAAAGCAATTTCAAAATTGTCTTTGTTCCTTAATTTTTAGAAGTATGATTCTTTTGGTGTTCTATTCAACAGTAAAGGGGGAAAAAAGATACTTTCAAATGGCTTTCTAGAAACTTTTGAACTTATCTTTCAATTATTTTGATCCCCACTTTGTAAACTTTATAAGAAAATCAAATAAAAATGAAAGTAACATTCAATAACTCACCAATATGTACACTGAGAACTAACAAATATAAGTGACATGTTTCTGTCTGTATCTTGTGATGTTTGTACCTCTCTGTTCTGCATTTGTTTAATTTGATAATGGGGGGAAAAAAAAAATCCATGTGTACAACCATTCGAGAGATCTATTTAAGACTCTCTTTTGTCTACAGCACCACATAAATGCATTCCAAATATATATGCTATTGAAACAGTAATTACATCTTGTTGAGATTTCAAACTTTTGAAAAGGTAAATAACTCTTGCTTCGGTCAATCTGAAAATTGTATAACAAAGAGAGTGATTTTCAGGTTGCCTTTGAGGAAGGAACATCTACTTCTTATGCCCTTGCTAGTTCCCAGGAGAGGGGGCAGATGTTCATTGGTCCTGGAGTGGATGTTTATAAAGGTCAAATTGTTGGTATCCATCAACGACCAGGGGACTTATCACTGAATGTGTGTAAGAAAAAGGCTGCTACAAATGTTCGTTCAAATAAAGAACAAACAGGTGAAAAGCTACTCTCACTGTTACCTTAATTTCTCTATTCATAAAAAAAGAATTCAATTGCCTGCATAGTTTTTTGGAAAATGTTAATCATTACTAAATGATTGTTATTACTATTAAGTAACTAAGAGGTGTGGTTTTGCAAATCCTTTATTAGTACAATAAAAAGCTGAATATATTTCTCTAGAAGCTGAATTTTCTTTATTTTCGGTCATCAAGCAAAGCTGCAATTCTATACTAGAGAAATAATCCTTTTCCGGTATGGAGGTCTATTTTTGCTGTACTGCTGGACATCTATACCTGGGAATGCAATAATCATTGAACTTATAATTCATATATCTATGACGCATATACCTCGTTCATGGCATTTTTTATTATCCAAGTTGTGTGTACATTTGCTAGTATCCGTTATTGAGGTTTCTATTCTTGTATGTAATGGTCCCTATTTTATTTCTCTATGCAGTGGTTCTTGATACCCCCTTGGATTATAGTCTGGATGACTGCATCGAGTATATTCAAGAAGATGAACTCGTGGAGGTTACTCCCTTGAGCATCCGAATGTGCAAAAATCCAAAGCTGGCAAAAAAGACAAGATGAACGATTTAGACTTTACATCGAAAGCCGGCAGATCGAACATCCTTGCTGACTGCTCTGAATACAAAGCCTTATACTTGCATTTAAATTCATACCTCATTAGCCACACCATCTCATTCCCTTTTCTCTTTCATCGCTCCCTTTCCCTCTCTCTTGCACCAAAACCATTTTGAAGCTCCCTGCCATATTTACATTAATGATTTATGTAGAATGAATTTAGGAATACCAAGGCATATCAAGTTTTGCTTCCATGGAGATGATATTCCGTTGAACCATCATCCGTGGAGACGTCATTAGTTATTTGTATTGCTAGGAAATAAGCAAGTGAAGGTTCTCAGGAACTGTAATACAGAAAGAAGCAATCTTTCTCTGAGACCGGACAGATGAAGATATTTTTTGTTTAATATAATGAAATTATTGGGTGAAGCAGAATTCTTACGAGTGATATACAATATTAGAATGCTCCAAGATGGCTCCTAAGTCCTAACACTTTGACAAATGTGTCGATGCATAGTTACTTATAAAGTCCATCATTTTTTATTTTTTGCAAGGTGTTCCTTTGATTGAGTCAATGGCTGTCATTAATGACTAATCCACTACCCTCCTCCCCTATCTCCTAACCATTGACTTTTTCTTGCATGTCATTTTCCTCTAGACAATATATATATTATTACACAAACAAAACAAAACATAGTAAGCGAGGTAGGTATCTTTTAACCGCATAACAGTTAAGACAAGTGGACTTTAGAAGGGTATAGAATAGAATTTGGATTTATATTTCATGTTATAGAAGGTTCAGTTGAGAACCCTAATCTCATTTGCCAACTATGAAAAGATTCTTCATATTATTACATTCCATTATTGACCTAATTCCAACCTTGCCAACAAGAAGAGATTCATTTTCTATGGACTGCATGTAAAATGAGGAACTCCACAAAAAGAGAAGATGATCAGCATTTGACCTTATTCTTTTTATTTTGAAATTGTGATTCTATCTTTTGAATAAAAATGAGTATTTACAATTTTTTTTTTTTTTACTTCCCTAAAATAAAAAATAATAATCAAGCCGAAATAAATCAATTGAATATTAATATAATCGAGCTACATATTTTGGTTATACATCTGATTATAACTAAAATTATATAATATATGACATCTATTATTAATTAAATTTTTTATAATATATTATTAATAAAAATGATATTAAAATAATAGTTAAAACATGTACCAAAAAAGTTTGAGTCTTTGTATCCATCTTTTTATATATATAAAATTTGAACTGAACTACTATTAGCTCAAATAAAATAAATATTTTTCCATGATATAATACCCATAATAAAATAAAATAATATCATTTTAATTTAAAGTTCTTGCAATTGGATTAGCAAATCAATGGGAGTAAGGTCAAGAATAGGTCATGGTCTGAAAAAGAAGACTTAACTAGAGAAATCTCAAGGATAAGTTTCCTATATATAAAAAAAGAATAAGGAATATGCAAATCCATCAAACCAATTAACCATTCAACATAAATAATAAACTAATTCTTTAAGAACCATTATTATATTTTTACTCCTGTCATGAAATAAAAATTTAAGTAATAAGAAAAACAAGCATTCTTTTCTAGTCCAAGTGTCGTTTTGCAGGATTTGAATGGTGCTACTTGTTATAGAATATGCTTACTTTAATTTATTATTATTAATTATTGTTATTTAAAGGCTTACTCTTGGTTGTAATTAGGAATTAATAAATAAATAATTTTAAAATTAAAAAAAAAAAAGAAAAATTAATTGGTTATTTTAAGAGAAGTTTCTTTAGGTGCATTGATTTTTATATATTCATAACTTTCACATGTAAAAGCTGAGAATAATATTAATATTTAAATACTAAATTAAATAACCAAATTAATGAATATTAACTTACTATCTTTGACCAAGTTGAATAGCTTTATTCTCTTCCTCCTTATTTATACCAAATCAATAATTGTTCCTTCCTACCCCAACAACAATGGTGCTTTTATCTTTTATATTCCACACCTTCAAATCCTTTTTGTTTCCATTGGTATTAAAAAGTAATACCATTTTTTTTATTCTATTTAAAAAAAATAAAAAATAAAAAATTACATTTTTTATTCTATTTAAATCTATTGTAAAAATTCCATAATTCGTCCAAAAACTCTCTTTATAAACAGCATCCATGTTCCATAATTAGATAGTTCTTGCCTTTGAAAAACCATTGCTTCTATTTTAAGCAAAAAGCTCTTCCTTGGTGGTATGTGGTTTGATTTCTTGCATTTAAGTTTTTATTTAAAATATATTTTTTAATTTATAAGTTAATTTAAATATTTAATAAATAACTTGTTACTTGTTAACTAATACTACAGGTAAGACTTATTAATGTGTAAAACAAAAAGTAAAAAATATAAATTTCGAAAAAATATCCATTAATTATTTCAAACACTAAAAATTGAGTAAAATAATATTTCATTAAATATTCCTTTGACCTTTAAAAATTACTATATAGATTATGTTACCGAAAATTATAATTAATAAAAGAATATTTTTAGTTCTAAATTAGTAACTTTGTTTTATGAAGATTGCAATTGCGTTGTAAACTTAATCTTCAATATTTTTCTTCCGAGAAAAAAATATTAAATATTTAATTACTTTCTTTATTTTGTAAATTGTAATATAAATTATTTAATTTAACAAAAAAAATACGTGCACTGAACTGGAGATATATTTTTATGAGCAATGGCACACGGTATATACATGTTCAAAACGTTAACGTTTACAAGTCAAAACCGTCAAGTTTGACCTGGCCCAGAAGCTTTAAAAATAAATAAACAAAAAAAAGTTAGGCTTAAGTTAAGAGTGCCTTCAAATACCCTTTTCAATTTCAATTTCAATTTGACGAAAATACCCTTTTCTATCCTTTAATGTGAATTGCGACAGATACCGACTTTTGTTTCTTTGGGACCAGTAAGGCAGTAACACCTACTGAAATGATTGGGGAAGGGCAATCGTGTCATTTAATGTTTTCCTACGGATTATGAATTTTTAATTCAATATAATAAATTTATTATTTATTGAAAGTATTTAATAAATAAAAAGATTTTTATAAATTACATAAATTCTAAAATCCACTTGGAACCTTGCCCACTCAAATTTTATTTTTCTTTTTTTAACCTATGGATAGATTTTTGTTCTGATCTTTCCTTTTTGTAATTTTTAATTTGACCCCACACTTTTCTTTTATTTTTAAAACATAACAAAATTCTCTCTTTATTCATTTTTTCCGCTTGTCTTAGTTCTATTATGCTAAAATTTTCATTTTAGCATATAAGAATTTTTATTAAGTGATATTGAGATTTTATCTAATATTACTTAGTGCTTACGTAATACTTTATCAATAATATTTCTTTTAATTTCAATATATAAAGCAATAAATTCTCTCTTATATGTTATTTGATAAAAATGAGTATTAAGTTAAAAATTTATGTAAGAGTTAAAGATTTAAGTATTAAATGATATGTGCTAATATTTATTTAAATATAAAATTGTTCAAATTCCACTAATTTAATGCAAATTTTTAAATAAATATTTTAATTTATCATTTTAATAATTTTTTAAAATTTTTATACATAAAATACATAATTTAAATTAAAATGATGGACACTTTAATATTAATGTCCATAAATTAAAGTTTTTGAGTTGATTTTGTGTGGTAAATTTTTTCATTTTTATTTTCTTTTCAATTTTTAAAGATGAAAATTGAATATTAGACATTCATTTATATAGATCACAGACATGTGATTGAAAAAATTTAAGCAGTGTAAATACTTAATTTTTCTGCTCAGACGGTAAAATAAAAAATTTTGAAAAAGTTCCAACAATAAATTTGTAATTTTCCCAAAACATTTTCCAATAGGTGAGCTTTGGCATTGGGGATAGTTTGGGAAATATGACGGGAATGGCTGCCTTCTAGAAGAACGCGTCCAAACTTACTTAAGGTAAAAGCAGTAAAGCACCACCGTGTCGCTGAGGACGTTGACCTTTAAAAAGCAAGGCATAACGCGTTTTAATTTACATAACTACCCTTGGTATGGGAAGAAAATGAGGAAGGAAAATTGTTTAGTTACGAGGAGAGAATTAGTTTTTTCTTTCATTATTCGTTTATTTAATTATTTTCTCCAAATTAGAAAAACAAGAAAAGTAAAGTTTTTTTTATTTCCTCTTTTTTCAAATAAAAAATCATTTATTTTTCGCTTCTTATTTTCTTTATTTATTTATTTATTTTATTATTTACATTAAATGTTAAAATACATAACTAAATATATTGTTGACAAGTAAGATTATTACTAGTATCTTATAAAAGAATGCAAATGATTCAAATTATTTATAAATACTAGAATATATTATTGACAATTAATATTTTTACTTTAGAAGTTGCACTAATTTGGTGATATTATAAAATGGAGTGTTAACTGTACTGTAATTCTGTTCATTTTTGAACTCCAATGAATAAAAAAATAAAATCTATAAAAACCTAAAATCAAACCAAAATGAAATTTTAGAAAATTAAACTAAAAAAATAAAAAGTTTTGGTTTGGGCATTCTTCCAAGTGCTCAACCCTACCAAATGATGTGCGTAATGTAGATGATGTTATTGTTGACTTGGGTGAAATTAATGATGGCTATGTGAGGATGATGATTCATGATAGAAAGTTAGGATTATAAATAAATATAGAAATAACCTATTGTTTTTTCTAGTCAAAATACAATAAATTGCAAATCTTATGTTTGTGACATGTTGCCATTATTATTATTCTTTTTTTTTTTGTTTTTTACTTGTATTAATTTACTCTCATCTATAATTTGCAAATTGCAAGCCAGCAAATTAATATTTAATTCATATTTGCTTGAATTAAAATAATTTCAATTGTATATTTATGTGTATTGTTCGTGCATTTAACCTTCTGAATGCGCTGTCAAGATATAAATTAGTCTTTAAATGTTTAAATGATTGTAAATTAATTTTAGTAAAACATTCATTAATTTCAATTGTGATTGTAACTTGATTATTTTTTTTATTTTGACCATATATCCTTTTTTTCTAAAAAAAAAATCAAATAGAAGTGAATCTGAATAGTTTATTTAACTGGTAATTATAAATTAATTCTAATTATAAAAACTTGAGGGAAAGAATAATTTTTTAATCTGATTCAATTCAAAATTGATACTTGCGATTTCAATTTAATCCAATTTTAATATGAACTATTACAACCCTAAATTTCCCCTTTCAATTGGATTCTCTTGCGAAATTAGGTAATATAATAAATTATTTATACTGTTCAAGAAAGGGGGAAATCTATATTTTAACCTATTCAAACAATTTTCATGTATTTTTTAGTTGTATAAAACAATTATACACACATTTTATTTACCTTACAAATATTTAAATTTTGTTTTGTTTTGTTTCTAAAAATTCTTGTGATATTTTTAGAAATAAAATAAATTATTTCAGTTCATACATACAAGTATTCACAGTTTTTTCCACATTGACTGAATTATTATTGAATTTGGCTATATTTAGACAGAACTTTTAGTTATAAAGCAAGAAGAGAATTGAAAGATTAAATCCAATTAAGTCAAGAGTAATTTTTGTAGAATTCAATTTTAACCTAATAACCAAAAAAAAAAAAAAAAAAAAAAGAAATAAGAAGAAGAAAACTTGTATTTTGTTTGGATATTTTGGGAAAGCAACGGATTATCAATCCTCCCCCTTTCTTTCTTCCAAGAAAGGGGGAAGAGCAAAACAAAAATAAAATCAAAACAAAAAAACCAAAAAAAAAAAAACAAAAACCAAACAGCAAATTGTCAAGAGAGAGGAAGGGCAAATTGTCAGGAGAGAGAAAGGAAAGAGGTTAGGAGGGAAGTCTCTGGGAAAGAGCTTTGACCTTTCTCTCTCTCCCTTCCTTCTCTTGTTGAACCAATCCAGCCCAATCTATCTTTCTTTTGAATTCTTGTTCTTCGTTATAATGCTCTCCTTCCTTGTCTTCTCTTAGAACCTCATCACTCAACCTCTCTTCCTTTATTTCCCACATCTTCATCCTTCAAATTTCTACTCTTTGATCTAATTTTTCTGGGAAATCAAAAACTTTCCCCCGAGAATTTTATGTTCGTACTGATATCTTATGATTCATAGCTGGATCTTGGATCTTTAATCTCAACGGTAGACACCCTTTTCTTATTTTGTCCAAAATCTCAGGTTTTGACTAAAAAGATCAAATTTTGATCGATCTGAATCCATTTTTCTCTTCAAATCCGAATACCCGTTACAACAACAGCCCAAAAGTTCAATTTTTTTTTTGTTATCCCTTTTACCTTTTTGTTTTCTGATTCATGGGTAATTGTTGTGTAACTCCATCAGCAGTTCCTTCCCCTGACAATAAGAAGCACAAGAAGAAGCAAAACCCATTTGCCATCGATTATGGCCAAAACAATGGAGTCCACCACAAGCTTACGGTGTTAAAAGAGCCAACAGGACGAGAAATCGAGCAGAGATATGAGCTAGGCGGAGAGCTAGGTAGAGGTGAATTTGGGATTACATATTTATGTACGGACAAGGAGACTGCTGAGAAGTACGCTTGTAAATCCATCTCAAAGAAGAAGCTAAGGACGGCAGTGGATATAGAGGATGTAAGGAGAGAAGTGCAGATCATGAGGCATTTGCCTAAGCATCCTAATATTGTGAGTTTGAAGGATACTTATGAGGATGATAACGCAGTGCATTTGGTTATGGAGTTGTGTGAGGGTGGAGAGTTGTTTGATAGGATTGTTGCTCGAGGTCATTACACAGAAAGAGCTGCTGCTGCTGTTACAAAGACCATTGTAGAGGTTGTTCAGGTAAGAATTTTTATATGTTTTTGATTGGGTCTTTTATTTCTTTTATCAAATAATATTTAACTTATGTGTGTATCGGTCAAATAAGAGAAAGAGAGAGAATTTGATATTTGATCTTCATGAATATAGGGATTCAGGACCCATCCATAAATTCAATTGATCAAAATATGAATTCTTTGAAGTGATTAATAAATAGTATTAGTATTCTTATTGACTTATGAACTTTGTGGAGATGATTAGTTTTGAGAAATATAAATGGCCGAGGCAGATGGTGACTCTGAATGGAGAAAATTTTCTTACTGTATAGATTCCCTTTGCTGGTTGTGCTTCTTTTATGTAACCCCAACTTCTCCTATGTATAAACAGAAACACATCTGGTTTGGCCTATTTCCTCTTGTTTTCTTTTTTTATTTTATTTTTTTTAACTATTGATAGTTCATGAGAGCCTTTTGGTAGCAAGATGTACTTGACTAAAATTCCAGAAAATGGTCTAATTTTCTGTAAGAAGTTAGTTTCTTGATAATATATTCTGTTCTATGCTGGAGGCAGGAGTTAATTGGGGTCAATTCCTTCGGTATTTAGCCTGCTAATACTAAACTTATAGACAATTCCAACTGAAAAAATTTGATTTGGTTTGCAATGAGTTTAACTAGCTCTGTTTTCTTGCAGATGTGCCACAAGCAGGGGGTGATGCATCGGGATCTAAAACCTGAGAACTTTTTGTTTGCAAACAAGAAGGAAACTGCTGCTTTGAAGGCAATTGATTTTGGACTGTCGGTGTTTTTCAAACCTGGTAATGCCTCAATGTTATCTATTGTATTTTGTAATTATGCTTTTTAGTCACCATTAATGGCTTCTTTCTTTTCCATTTACATCTGCTGAAGTTTGGTTGCTTCCTGCAGGTGAAAGATTTAATGAGATTGTTGGAAGTCCATACTATATGGCTCCTGAGGTGCTAAAGAGGAATTACGGCCCAGAAGTAGATGTTTGGAGTGCTGGAGTCATACTTTACATCTTACTTTGTGGTGTTCCACCCTTTTGGGCAGGTTTGTAGTTTGTGTTTTTGGTTAGGGTAAAATAAAATCATCGAAACACATGATATTCTTTGCATTATGTGCATGAGCAAAAATGCTTATACATGAATATTAAATTATGAATTTAGTCAAACGGGAGAAACTATCTTCATGTTGATAATTAAACAACATCAAAGCAATAATGTTTCTAATCATATAATTTTTCTCATGTTGTGTTTATATCCAAAATAATGCTTCTATATGTCATTTCTTCCCTCATTTCCTTAAATTTATTTATCTGTTCTGGTACTTGATTTCATAATTTTCTCCCCCTTTCTATGCAGAAACTGAACAGGGAGTTGCACAAGCAATCATTAGGTCTGTTATAGATTTTAAAAGGGATCCTTGGCCCAAGGTTTCAGATAATGCAAAAGATCTCGTGAAAAAGATGCTTGATCCTGACCCAAATCGTCGGCTTACAGCACAGCAAGTTCTAGGTAATGTTGGGTTCTGATGAAATTGTTGTTTCATGTTCATGGAGCTTTTATTGTATGCTTAATTAATAGATGCTTGTTCTCTTTTAATGTAGATCATCCCTGGTTGCAAAATGCAAAGAAGGCTCCTAATGTATCTTTAGGTGAAACAGTGAAAGCAAGGCTCAAGCAATTCTCTCTAATGAACAAACTCAAGAAAAGAGCTCTGAGGGTAACATCTTTAATCCTTGTTTTTGACTTGACAAACTCTCTGTTTTGGACTCTTGATTTGGCGTCTGAGGTTAGTTGGAGTTCTATCTTACATGCTACGCTTATATTGCTAATGCTTTTTGATTTGAAATTAACAGGTCATAGCTGAGCATTTGTCCGTAGAGGAAGTTGCTGGCATAAAGGAGGGCTTCCAAGTGATGGATACTAGTAATAAGGGGAAAATTAACATTGATGACCTAAGAATTGGGCTGCAGAAGCTAGGTCATCAAATCACGGAAACTGATCTTCAATTTCTAATGGAAGCTGTAAGTGCTGAATACTGCCCTTAAAATCTCTTAGCCTTGTTAAGATGCTGATCTTAGTTAGAGAAACTTGAAAACCCATTGCCTGTATATTCATTGCTGAATAGATTCTCAAACAGAAACATGAAAACTGCAATTTCTGAAAACAGTGAATAAATATTTCAATGTGCTATTAACGTGCCATTTTTGGTTGTGGTCCTAATAAATTTGTTTTATTTGTTTTTACAGGGTGATCTAGATCGAGATGGGCATTTGGACTATGGAGAATTTGTGACCATTTCTGTTCACCTAAGAAAGATGGGTAATGATGAACACCTCCGAAAAGCATTCGAATTCTTTGATAGGAACCAAAGTGGGTACATAGAAATTGAGGAGCTAAGACATGCTTTGGCTGATGAAGTTGTTGAAAACATCGAAGACGTCATTAACGCAATTATTCATGATGTGGACACAGACAAGGTTAGTCCTATTTTCTTCTCTTTTTGTCTCTTTCAGTTTTAAAATTATCATCAGTTCCACTTCCATGTGAGATATTGTGATGGCACAAAATGCTGAGAGATTATTCAGTGATTTTGGTGTATATGCACCCTCTCTCATATTCACGTGGGATCCATCTTCCACAGTTCAAGTGATCCCTCAAGAATGTTTTTGCAGGGTGCACTATATACCCTATAGAAGAGATTACTCTGCTACTTTTCCCTTGCTTGCATAAATGGCACACTCATTTAGTGTTTTATTAGCCTTGGAAATCTCATTCTTTCTTGTAGCCTGTAAAATTTGTCTCCATTTAGAGTCCTCCTGAATCATTTTCTGGAAACTTGCAGGATGGAAGAATAAGCTATGATGAATTTGCAACAATGATGAAGGCCGGTACAGATTGGCGAAAAGCATCAAGGCAGTATTCACGAGAACGGTTCAGTAATCTGAGTCTCAAATTAATGAAGGATGGTTCATTACAGTTGAACAATGAGGTCAGATGACTCAACAAGAGAGAATCATGACAATTATCAAAAGGCTAAGAGCTCACTCAAGTATTTTTTTTTTTCTTTTCTTTCATTCAGATTCTCTTAAAAATTTTTTGGTAACTAGGATTTGAGCCCTGGTTGATATTTTTTTTTCTTGAATTTGTAATGTTCATTGTGTTTGTTGTGAGAGATTGGTGGGGAAAAAAGGAAGTGGAGTAGTAAAACTTGAAGGGGAGGGCTGTTATTTGTGCTTGTAAATAATTTTAATGTTATTTGTTCCATCAAAGTAATCACCTGGCTATTGTTACGTGTAACTTACATGAACAATGTGAATTTTATTCGTACGTTGATTGAGATTAAGGGCCTGTTTGACAATATTAGCCGTTAATTGTGTTTTAATATTGTTAAATGTGTAAGCAGCGGCTGCCAAAATGTAATGTTAGTTGATAATTGTTTAAGCAGCAGTAAAAACAACTGTTTGATCGGTAATTATATTTAAAATGATAAAAAAATCCATTAAAATTTTCACTTAGTCATAGGTTTAAATTGATTATAAAAAAATGATGATTTCACTAAAATTGAATTTTCAAAATTTAAGGGAACAAAAATTGAAAAATTTTAATATTTTAAAGAATCAATGTTTTTAATTTTTAATATTTGCTTGAGTTCAAATTCAAATATATAAATAATATATTTTTTTTCTTTTAATGATAATGAAAAACAAAAGACAAGGATAAGGAAAAACATAAAAAAACAAAAAGACAAAATGATAATGAAGGGATTAAATTAACCGAGGATAAGGAAAGGAGGGATTTTAAATTAATTAAGGATAAGGTCGTAAAAAATTCCAGTAAGAAGGCATTAAATTAATTAAGTATAAGGAAAAGAGAGATTTTAAATTAATTAAGGATAATGTTGTAAAAAATTTTAGTAAGAAGGCATAAAATGTTATACATTAGGGGGATAACGTTTTAGAAGGCTCTCTAATCCTCTAAAAATTAATTCTCTAAATGTTGTACACTAAGACATAAATTAGTGGTAAGTACATATACAACTTGTCAATAGATTTAGTTCGAATCTCTTTCCCCCATTGCTAAAAAACAAAAAAAACCTCTAAACGCTCATAATCCTCTTATATCTCACATTACTAAAAGCTACTAGTTCCACTTCAACAGTAAAATTTTATTTTTTCATAATAATTAAGAACATGATTGAAATACATTAATTTTCTAAAAATACATAACATAATGTCTAAATTACCCTTGTTAAAGTTAAAAATTCTTCATTTAATTTTACTACCAAATCAATACTAATTTTATCTCGTATTAAAGCACTACTATTAAAGTAGTCCTTCCATTTCATTTTTCAAGTGTTGATATAATAAAAAACTTCTAGTGATGTGTGAGATCAAAAATTTAATTTAATTACAATTACAGTAATGATAAAAAAATACATATAAACATAAAAATAAATTGCAGTTAATAAATATAGGTAAAATTGAAAAAAAAAATATTAAAACACTCTTAAGATTCTAAACTGCACTTAAATAAAATAAAATATCTATTTGTTGTTATTAAAATGGAACGGAGGAAGTAACATTTTAGTATTGATTTTTGAAATTATAAATTTACTATACACTTTAGTGCTTGAAATTAAATTTACATAACACATTGGTCCCTAAAACATATGGAATTAGGTTTACAATGAAATTGTGACATTGGTTGGATATTTACTTGGATACAAAAATTCCTGAAATTGAGAATACTTAACACTCCAAAGGCGGTGTTTTGTCTCTTTGGTAGTTGCAATATTGACAATAATGATATAAGCTACACTTAGGTTGGGCCTCCCATTTCCATACTTTTCTTCACCCATTAAAGCTCACTGCCTAACTTTTAAATAACGGTAATTGAAAACAAAACATGAACATCATAGGACCTAAATTGTCAATTCTGTTCTATCGACTTTTTTTTTTTCATTTGTTTATTTTTTAAAGTATAAAAATTAATTTCTTAATTGAAAAATATGATTTCATTTCTACATTTCGGCACAATTAACTAATTTATTAATGCCTGTAAAAATACCATTAGGATGGCCCATTAACTTGTTGGATTGGTTTGTCTTTGTCCACTCCATTTGGAGGGCTTATGGCCCATTTAATTGGATCTTTAAGAGATTGTAAATATTCAAATATTTATATGTTGGATTTGAAATCTCATTTTCTGCATTTAAAAAGTGGACATTACACTGCTAAGCTATATCATGCCAACAATCTAAATTGTAATTATTAAATTTTTTTTTTTTCAAATCATGAATTGATAGGTTTAAATTGGTTTTTTGAAAGCCTAATTGATGGGAATTTTTTAAAAACATGCCTATGACAATTTCTTTTTATATATTTTTATGTAGTATATATAACATTTTCTTGAGTTTGTTTATCTAATATATAATATAATGTCTTCTTTTGCTTATAATAATCTCAAAATGCTTTATTTCTGATTTGAATAATCAATACCATGCTCCTACCTCATAAAAAAAAAAATCAAAAGAAAACTGCATCTTTCTTTTTCTCTTATTGCAATAATAAGAGTATGGCCTTTAAAAATTTTTTCATTGGGAGACCAATGGCCGAAATAACACGGTGGACTATACAATCATTGGCTCACTATTTGGTGAAAATAAATGTAGTTGAGAGAATTCAAATTCAAGACCTTTTACTTTTCACATACGTGAAAAGACCGACCAAACTACCGCTTGATTAATGATCTTGTATATCCCATTAGTATATATATACACACGTATATATATCCTTGTCATCTAAAACAACAATGCCTTCCTTTTTTTGCATTATGACTCCAATCAACAAGAAACAATCATACACATGGATTTTACCACGTCCACATGTTGGCATATAGATTCATGAGTCAATCCTTACCCATTACAAATAATAATTTTGATGGTGACCCATGTAGTTTTTACGTTATATATAGATAGATGTACATCTCCTTTTCTTGTAAGATTGAATTTATTTGGTAGTTTTCCTCCAAAGTACAACTCATACTTAAGGACAAATCATCATATATATCACAAACCTATGTTGATGAATATTGAAATGAACTTGCTTGGATTGGCATTATAAAATTCAATCATACGATGATGCGTTATTTTCAAACCAATAATTCAAAATGGGATGTCTTCTCTATGATGCATATACATACATACATACATACACACATCTAATTCGAAGAATGGGAAACCCTCCATTATCATTATACTTTTCTCCATTATATTTTGCAAAAACATAAAATATAAAGGTTATTTATAAGAAATGGCATTCCTCCACAAAACAAGATGTTCATAATAATAATAATATTATTATTATTATTAGACATAAGAGAACAATATAATCCTACATGCTAAAATTAGATGCTCGTATGCTAATTATGCTAAAAATATTGATAATTTTTCGTTAATACAAAAAGGTGGAGCAGCAAATCATCATATGCCGGAGAATATTTGCTTGTGACCCAACACGTGGTAGGAAATCATTGATCAAGATGTCGAATGGTTAATTTCTATCAGCTGATGTCAGAACAAATCTTGCTTATACTACGTGCCGCCAGGTGCAGAATCCTTGCATACGTGTCAAAATCAGACTGGGATTATACAACTGGACAAAATCCAATCACTACAATTGATAATATTGTAATCTCTCTATTTTACAAAAAAACAATATAATTTGTGAAAATTAAAAAGGACTTAGTTTTCCTTTGACATTACCTAAGACAAGTTATTTTCGAAGCAATAACGATGGCCATGGTTAATTAAATGTCTGATGTTTACTTAATTTTGTGTAAGCAAAAGCATTCGTGTGTACCAGAAATGTTGATTTATTTATTTTTGGACAGAGACGTGTGCTGCTGCTGTTATTTATAGTATTTTCTAACCAAAATAAATAATTTAAACAATTGGAAGATATTACATAGTTCTGGAATATTAAATTTTTATTGAATTAATAATTGCTTGGTAAGTATTATATTATATTTTAATTAATCTCCAAATCATTGATTATCCTCTTCATAGTCAAAGATACTTAGATAGTCACCAATTTTATAAAGTGGTGCTGCTTTTATTTTTATATCTGTAATAAAAATTAATCAATTACTTTTATTTAATTATTTATGTTCACCGTATATTTATATGAGAGAGAAGACTTTTTAAACTGAAAAGGGTAGTTTTTGTATGTGATTGTCTCATAATTGTATCTATGTGGACCCTTTTTCTTTTTTTTTTCTGAATTCAAACTAATTTCTTTAATCTTTGAGAATGTTACTCATGATATTTCCTGAATTTTCAGGAAATTTCTGGTTCCTTGTCAATGTTACAGATTTTTTTTCTGAATTATCTGGAATTTTCTTTTTCCTTAACAATGTTATACTGTTGAACAAATTCCTTGTGATTGAATTTACCAAGCTTATTATCATATTTTCAAATGCATAATAATTAAATTTTTATTATTAAATGTATCATATATGTATAAAATTTAGGCAACCATCATGAAGGTTGTAGAAAATTAATGGTTTTTTTTTTTTTTAATGAGAGTAACGGAAAACTTGAATTGAGCCGCGGATTATTTGAATTCCAACTTGACTCTTTTCAAATGAGTAGAGCTCGAAATCAAATACATTTTTAACAAGCTATATTGAAATTTAATAACAGTTTATGAATTATAAAAATATTTTTATATAAAAATGACTTTTTAAGCTATTAAATTTAAAGTTACATTAATCGCGATATAAATATATTAATAACAACTACAATTATCTCGATACAAATTATCGACCAACCGTTAGAACAATCATTCCTAGAGAAGAAAAATTTTTCATAACATAGATCCCACTGGATTATATTGAATTCAGCTTGATTTGTAGACAGGAGGCTGCGATTTGATTTAATTTTTCATGTCGTTTTCAGTAAGAGGTTGCTTGTTAGGTTTGGTTGGTAACTTTTATTCTCCAAATTTTGTAGTGTCATATCGTAGTCAAAAGAAGTTAAAAAAATTATAATTCCAATACCAATTATTTTGGGTTACAGATCATATCAATAACATGGACATTAAACAGAAACTTGATGCCAGATATAATTTTGATAATCAGCAATAATTTTAGAAAATGCCAGCAATTATTGACTCATAAACCATCATTTTAGTGCAACTTGTAAAGGTTGTCACTTGCATTATTTCATGCACAAAATATATAAGATCCAAAAATAATATCTTACCAAATCATTTTGAATTATTGCTTCAAAGTAGTAATAAAAAATTAATCTATGAACCAATAATACATCGGAGTATAATTCAAATAATTAATTACCGCGTTCATTTCATTGACTTTTATTTCCATAGTTATTAAACTAATTTCCACCTAATGAGTCAACCTAGAAAAATTGATGAACTGGCTTCAAAATCGGTCCTTTTTGCTTTGAACCATTTAAGAAAAAGAACCGAATTGAACCAACTAACTCATGGTTGAATTGGTCGACTAGCATAGACTCGAAATGGTTTTTTTATATTTTTTAATTATTTTCATTATATTATAATTACTTTAAATTAATATATATTATTAATATTTTTATGACCCATTAATTAAATCGTTGATCCATTAATTAATCCAATAATTCATCCATCCGGTTCTTTAACTGGGTCAATGTTTGGGTAAGATTTAATAAATTATTTATCTCTCTTAATTACAAAAACCGAATTAAATGATAATTTATTCAATTACTCTTATTTTCGTTCAGAATTAAGGTGATTCAGGTTTTTTTTTTTACTTACATGAAAAGTTAAAAGTGTTAAAATTATGTACGCGAAACTAGTATTAATTAAGAAAAATGAAATTCAATGGAATTGATGTTAATCATTTCATCGTTACAAAGCAATTTCGTAGTGAAGAAATTAAGAAAAATAAATAACTGAATAAATATCCTACCAATAGTTTGGTAATTATATTTATAATCAACTCTAATTAACTAAAATCAATGATAAAAAACAAACAAAACATGCATAAGATATCATATGACAAAGACCAGAACTTATTTGATTAATCTCGTCATAACTCAGATTTATATATATTGTTTTACAGTCAGAGCTGACGCATAATAGGCCCAACCATCTCTATCGTGATTATTATTTTACTCATATATCCAGGTTTGATAGGCTTTTCTGTGCAGATACGCAGCTGACATGGCAAAGTCGACCACGGAAACGATATTTACGTTGATCTGACGTGGAACTCGTACGTGTTGGGTTTTAAGTGGGACACGCATATGAGCACCGGATGCAACATTTTTGTTACTTGCGATTTGTATATATTTTTATGACCATAACAAGCCTCTCAAATCATTCACTTATATATTTCCATTTTTTATAAAACAAATCTCTATCGCATTTTCCTCGGGTCAATTTTTTTTTTTTATACATAAAAAGTCCGATGAATCAAAATAATATTATGGACATTGTACGCTACACAGATATAGAAGACTTAAATATGAAACCTTTCACTCTTCATATTTTCTCTAAGAGATTAGAAGACCTATCAAACCACATCTGATTGATAATTATACACGTTATTTGTAATTTTATTTGGCATTAAGATAACATTTATTATTATTTTTTTACTTTATGCTATTTGAAGAGTGAAGGCAAAAATGATGAATTTTTGTGGAGAGAATATTGGTAGGTAAAATGGGATTAAGACAAAGGTTGGTGGCATTCATAGAAATCAATTCCACTTTACCCAAAATAATATGGGCATCTTTAACATGTGTTTTTAGTTCATACTATAAACCTTGTTAAGTGCAATTTATTTTCAGCATATATCCATTATAAGTAAGATGGAATATATGCTACTTTATGCATGTTTAGTCCTAATTTCTTGATATAATGCCAACAATTAATGTCATTTTTGAGCATAAATTTTATAATGAAAATTCTTCTTGATCGGATATCGAGAATCAAATTATCAAAAATGATATGATCGAATATCACGAATGATAATTCTTTTCATTTCAGATTGAATAATTACTTTTTAATAGAAAAAATTGCGAAAATTATTAGTTCAGTCAATAAATAAGCTTCTTATATCTATAAATTATAGAGCTAAGGATTTTCACAATAACAAATCTTTTAATCTCAACATTAATAATAGTCTACATTTAATAATATATAGAAAAAATTGATTAAATAAGTATTTGACTTCTAATTAAGTGTTTGTGAGAGGTTATTTAATTAGTTTTTCTATTATTTTCTTAATTTTAGAATGAATATTTGTTTATAAATATACTTAAAATGAATTACATAAATTATTTGTGTTTTTGCATACTTGTTTTCGGAGGCAATTTTATCAAGTCATTATTACAAGGGCTTGACTTGTTAGAGCAAGTGATTACAGAAGCTCGAATCTCATTGGCAACAAGTTTATTAGCTATTAGATTTTTATATTTATTTTTATAAATCAAATATATTAATAATCATTACATTTATTTTAATATAATTTTAAATTTTAATGATTGATAAATTCATTATTATATAATTATTTTTTTTTTAAAAAAAGCCAATTAATAAATTAAATTGATTAAAAACTTATTAATAGTTAAAATTTATAAAAATTATTACTTTAAAAATTTATTAATATTTTAGATATAGTCGAAGTATCGTGTTCGAGTTATCTCGACCACAGAAATTTCAATTGTATATTATTTTCAGTATAATTTATATTTATTCGAAATTATTGATCTAAAAATATGCTTCTTACTTAATTTATATTTAGAAACTATCTTCTTGGTATTGATTTCAAGAATAACATCACGATAAATAAATTGATTTATGAATTAAATTAATACTATATATGTATATAAAAATATAAATATGTGAGGCTTGACCCTGCAGCAGCTGTCTAGAGCAGCGAGTCACCGAACTGCAGCATCATGAAAAGTTTCGGTGCATTTAACATACAGATACAGTTATTGTTGTATATGTATACACATAAAAAAGAATGAAAACGTTTATTGTTGTACAACGTCGGTCGTTTTTAGCACGCTGCACTGCAGGATTCAGTTCAAAAGTCAGAAACTTGGAATTCAACTTGCAACATGGAACTGCGTGCCTTCAATTTTTGATGGCAGAATCCACCGATGAATTTTAGATACCAGTGTTTATCCCTAAATGATTGATTATTTCTGATTGGAGCAAACCAAAATATAACATGTGAAGTCATAACAACAGCAAACGTACCGCAGCAACTGACATGCAATTTGCACTTTTTCTTCCTGGATTTTACGCGATAACTCTTAACTGGTCTTTATTCATCTCCTCCTTTTGCAATTTGCATTTCCAATCCATTAAATAAATATTTATATTTTTTTATTACATAAATATTCAATCATTTAGTAAAATAAAAAATAAAAAACAAGTAGCCGACAAGACCTTCCACGTGTAATGATCTGGAAAGATCCAGTTTCGTTAACATGTTCGACTTTTAACGCCAACTTTGCTATAAAAGCCCACCCGCCTTGTGCGACCTTCCTCACCGATTTGTTGTTGCGTGTTTGCACATCCTGTTTACATATTTGAGCTTTGCTTATACTTTCCCTCGTCTCTCTCGTAGGAGGAACATTTTCTCCTATTGAGTTGAAATTTACAGAGAAAATTCTCGTTAAGCTTATTCTTCAAGCTTAAGCTCGAGCTTGTTCAACTAGTGATTTTGCTGGTGAGTTTCTTGGTGGAGAAACATTTTGATGAATTCTTTACTGTTAGTAGCATATTTGAAACTTTCTTCTTTCTTTGAGCTCTGTTTTGATGGAGATTAAGTTCTGTTGGATTTTGGTGTGGTATTTCTTGTGGTGGACTAGCGGCGATGGTGAGATCCTGTAGTTGATGGAAAATATGAAGCTGTACTTGGTCATGGTTAAAAGAGAACTGAAATTTAAGTTGCCGAGATCTTTGGAATTTCTGTGTAGATCTGGTTAATTTTGGTGGAAATAACTAAAACTAGTCACTAATAGCGAAAAATTAACTTAAATTAAGGTTAATTTACACGCACAGTTTGAATCTGCCGTTTTGAAGCTTTTATAGCTGTATCTATCTTTTTCTTTTCTTCTTTTTTTCCTCTCTCAATCACGGCCTTTTCTTTCTCTCTTACTTTTTGAAGATGTAACTCGAAATTCTTTTTTACCCTTTCCGTGGCAGAAGTCCCTATAATTTGTCAGTTTCATTGATATTTTCATTTTTCAGTCCTGCTAACAGTGGAAAATCACGAGCGGATCGTGATCGTGGTCCAACCGCCTAAGTAGAGCAGCTTGTTCCGTTTCTATAATTTTCTGCTTTTCTCAAGTCCTTTTCGTAAATTTCCTAAAGTCGCCTGGCCCGCCTCAAGTTTTCAAATTTAGCATAAACGCCTTCAATGTTCCCTCTCTTTTTTTTTTTTTTTTTTTTTTTTTTTTTTTTCCAAAATCAGTTTCCAATTTTTTTCTCTCAAAAGAAGCCTATTTTCCGTTACTACGGCACCTGTACTCGACTAAGCAAAACTGTCCAAAATTTTCAGATCCAATTTGGTTTGGATTTTTGGCATAACAATCGGTTTATTTTTTTAATATTAACTGTGGAATTTGATTTCAACTGTTAGTTTTTGGAAGATTGAAGGCATATTTTCGTTTTAATTCTTTTGTCTTTGGATACGTATGCCGAAGAGGGCGGCAAAAAAAATGATTTTTTACTTTTTCTTTTGTTTGCTTTATTTCTCCATTTTTTTCCGGTAGGTAAGCGAAAAAATGCTAAGGATTTCAGGAGCTCAACAACAATTGAAGTGGGTTAGTCGTTGGTGGTGGAAGTCTCTTGGCGATTATCGCAATGCTCGCTCGAATTCCTCGAATTCTCAAATTTCCTTACGCAGATATTATTCTAATCCTCCTCGGATTAGCTTCCGCAGAAGAAATCATAGACACTTAGGTTAATGTTGATGTTAAAAAATTTCTATTTGTTGTTATTGAAAATCCAGTCCGGTCACCTAAGCTGAAACTTTACTGAATGTAGTCTGTTTTGTTATGTTTCTCAATTTTATTTACCGAGTTTCATTTGCTTTATTGATTTTGGTTTTGTAACTTTGTAATTTGCTGGCTGGCAGTTACTCGGTGCTCAACATCAACAATGACGATCACGCCAAAGATTTCAATCAATGATGGCAGCCTTGTTGTTCATGGAAAGACTATATTAACTGGAGTGCCAGATAACATTGTCTTAACTCCTGGGTCGGGTGCTGGGCTCGTCGCTGGTGCTTTCATTGGTGCCAGTGCTTCCCATAGCAAAAGTCTGCATGTCTTTCCCGTTGGGGTCTTAGAGTAAGTTTCAACTTACCATTTTGATTATTTATTGCCCTGCAGCCATGGATTAATTTTTTATGTGGTATATTACCTTATTAAATTAAGAATTTATTTATTAAAATTTCATGTAAAAATTTGGAATATTAGGTTCTATACTAGTAGCTTGTCGTCTTGAACTGCTAGTTGTTGTGTTTGTTTCACAATATAATTTGTTTAATATAGATTTCGTGGTTCTTATAATCAACGGCGGGGTGGCTGGCAGTGGCCACCGGCCCCCTAATTTTAATATTTTTCTAAAATTTTCCTTACATTTTATCTATAAAATAGTGAATATTTTTTATTTTGACACCTAAATTTTGAAAAAGAATTTTCTCCCCTAATTATTTTTTCTGGTTTCACCACTGCATATAATATTGCTTTGTAATATAATATGAAACTTGGTATGAGATTATACTGTTACTCGTCGATATGTTTTTCTGTTTAGTAATTAGTAGCATCTTTTAGTGCACAACATAATTTTGGGTGCTTGGATTGATTAAAAGAAAATATTTTGATGATATATTTGCGAACATGTTCACAATAGTGAGAATTGTTACTTCTCATCTTTGGCAGGGGTCTCCGTTTTATGTGTTGTTTCCGATTCAAGTTATGGTGGATGACCCAGAGGATGGGCAAGTGTGGTAAAGACATTCCTTTGGAGACCCAATTCATGCTAGTGGAGAGCAGGGATGGTGGTGAAGGAGTTGATCAAGATGATGCTCAGACCATTTACACTGTCTTCCTTCCTCTCCTTGAAGGCCAATTCCGTGCTGTTCTGCAAGGCAACGAAAATAATGAGATGGAGATCTGCCTTGAGAGTGGTGAGTTGATCATAGCCATCATAGAATGTTTGGTTTGGTTTGGTGTAGGCTATATGCACCCAACTTGCCCACGAGCCATTATGTTCGTTAATTCCAGTTTCATCTTGCTGGCTGTTAGTAATGGAGACTAACAGTACAACTGTGAGTGGAGCTGTCATTAATGAGCCCATTATATAGGGCCAAGTCAACTGTTAATTCATTCCATCATATCGCGTCTAGTGAAGGAGACTAAATTGCTGAAATATTGGGTGGAGCTGTCATTGATGCCAACACAAATATGCTGGAGAAGCAGTCAATGACTGTCCCATTCAAATGGATCCAATTTATGGAGTTCATATCAATTGGGGAAGAAATAGATAGGAGGTTCGAGTTCAAAAGAACCGAAGCGATTTGTGTTTTTTTTGGTCTGATTTGGTTTTGCAGGGGATAATGCTGTTGAAACCAACCAAGGCCTTCACCTTGTCTACATGCATGCTGGGACCAATCCCTTTGAAGTAATCAATCAGGCTGTAAAGTGAGTTCTCCTCTTCAGTTAGAAATTAACTGCAAATATTTATTCATAGGAGATCTGTGTAATAAGATATATTTATAAACTTCAGTGTTATTGGGAACTAACGAGTTATTTCACTTGAAAACAGGGCTGTGGAAAAATATATGCAAACTTTTCTTCATCGTGAGAAGAAAAAGGTAAGAATTTCTATACTCTCTGCTCGTTTTTTCACCAACTTTCTACCATAAAAGATGGTGATGTTTACAGTGCGTGAATCTAATGTTTCATTTTGTTGGTCTTGTGTAGTTGCCCTCTTTCCTTGATTGGTTTGGCTGGTGCACGTGGGATGCATTTTACACTGATGTTACAGCTGAGGGTGTTGAGGAAGGCCTTAAAAGGTACTTCAGAAATGCTGTTGGAGAGTGAACTAACTCCTAGTTTTTTCACAGAATTTGGCATCAATGAGCAATTATAACTTACAAGATTGAATGAATGACTTGTGTTTTATAATAATTGCAGCTTATCAGAAGGAGGAACTCCTGCACGATTTTTGATCATAGATGATGGCTGGCAACAGATTGAAAGCAAACCTAAGGAAGATTCTAATGTTGTTGTACAAGAAGGAGCACAGTATGAATCTCTATCACTCTTTCTTTCATGTTGAACCTGTGATCATGAATCTCCCATGTTTGATTATCCTTGTATGAAACTGATGGTACAATTTGTAAGAATGCTACACCAGGAGCCAATGATAATAAGTATTTTATGCTTTTTATAGTATCACTTTATATGCTTATTCTTCTATTTATGCATTGGAGATGGCATTATTAACTAATTACCCTCCTATACGTTGACAAATTTAGAACAGAAGTCTAAATATCTGGACAAAAGTTTCCAGTTCTATTCAAACTTCACAGTTAGCATTTTGTCAGTTGAAGTAATAAATGTTTTGAGTTGTAAACTTTTATGTCTGCAGATTTGCAAGCAGACTCACTGGAATAAAAGAGAATGAAAAATTTCAGAAGAATGATAAAAAGAACGAGGAATCCACTGGACTAAAGTATGTGGTGGAACATGCCAAGAAGGACTACAACGTGAAGTAAGTCATCTCGATTGTTTGGTTCCCTTGAAAATAATATAGTTTTGTACTGCAGCTGGTTGTGTGTTATCATTTAACTTTAGTCATATTGATAAAAGGTTAAGGTGTTGTAATAAGGCCGTAGCTTAGAACTGATATTTCTCCTCATTCTGTTCTATCATCTATTTCAGGTATGTGTATGTGTGGCACGCTTTAGCGGGCTACTGGGGAGGAGTAAAACCAGCTGCTGCTGGTATGGAACATTATGACACTTTGTTGGCATATCCAGTTCAATCACCAGGTGTATTAGGCAACCAACCAGACATTGTAATGGACAGTCTTTCTGTTCATGGCCTTGGTTTGGTGCATCCCAAAAAGGTTTTCGACTTCTACAATGAGCTTCATGCCTACTTGGCCTCTTGTGGAGTAGATGGAGTAAAAGTTGATGTTCAGAACATTATTGAGACCCTTGGTGCTGGCCATGGTGGAAGAGTTTCCCTCACCCGCAGTTATCACCAAGCTCTTGAGGCTTCAATTGCACGAAACTTCCCCGACAATGGATGTATTGCTTGCATGTGCCATAACACTGATGGACTATATAGTGCCAAGCAGACTGCTGTTGTCAGAGCTTCTGATGACTTCTATCCTAGAGACCCTGCTTCTCACACCGTTCATATTTCTTCTGTGGCTTACAACACTCTTTTCCTTGGAGAATTTATGCAACCAGACTGGGATATGTTCCATGTAAGCAAACAAAGGATTTTATCCTGCTTTTTTGTTGGAAGTATTATATTATTTGTTAACAATTTATGTGTCAACTTTATTTGCAGAGTTTACACCCTGCTGCAGATTATCACGCTGCAGGACGTGCTGTTGGTGGCTGTCCGATATATGTCAGGTAAAATCAAATTACCCACCAAGAGTAATAATGAAAGAGGAATTATTAACAAGATTCTCATGTGGAAACTTTGTTTTTATCTTCCTTTTTTTTCACTTTTTCAGTGACAAGCCTGGCAACCACAATTTTGAGCTATTGAAAAAGCTGGTCCTTCCTGACGGATCAGTTCTGCGTGCCCAACTTCCTGGCAGGCCAACACGCGACTGTCTTTTTGTTGATCCAGCAAGAGATGGGACAAGTTTGCTGAAGATTTGGAACGTGAACAAATGCACTGGTGTGGTTGGTGTGTTCAACTGCCAAGGTGCGGGATGGTGCAAGGTTGAAAAGAAGACCCGTATTCACGATGCTTCTCCTGGTACCCTCACAGCCTCTGTTCGTGCTACTGATGTTGACTGCATTGCTCAAATTGCTGGTACTGATTGGAACGGAGAAACAGTAGTATATGCCTATAGATCAGGTAATTTACTATTGTTACTTCCCTTTTCTAATACAAATGAATTTTAGACCTCCCTGCAAAAGATAGATTTAAAATGCCCGTTTGTTGTGCTTCCTTTTATATATATTCACATTTATATTTTTCAGTCTTGGATTTACACTACGTTGCTTCTTTCAAGGAAAAAATTAGATAATCCTTAAGAAGGATTAAGGTTCAATATTCTCCCGTTGTCAGCTTCTGGATTTAAAAGATGTTA
Organism: Jatropha curcas; assembly: GCF_041381405.1. Classification (NCBI taxonomy): domain Eukaryota; kingdom Viridiplantae; phylum Streptophyta; class Magnoliopsida; order Malpighiales; family Euphorbiaceae; genus Jatropha; species Jatropha curcas. The sequence continues at coordinate 2,968,627 of NC_143152.1, read as the reverse complement.
ACCAAAACCGGTATTCTTTTATTTCTGAATTTCAGGTGAGTTAATTCGATTACCAAAGGGTGCTTCAGTGCCAGTGACGCTGAAAGTTCTTGAGTATGAACTCTTCCATTTCTGCCCAATCAAGGTATATTTCAGTTTCTTTTTTTTTCCCCCCTTTCTTTCTTTATCTATCACCCATTAATTACACAACTGAACTGTTTGCTCAATGATATTACCACTGATTAAACAGCAGATCGCTTGCAACATTTCATTTGCACCAATAGGGTTGCTTGACATGTTCAACGCCAGTGGTGCTGTTGACAAGTTTGAAATCCACAGTGCTTCTGACAAGAAGCCAGAGCTCTTCGATGGTGAGGTTTCATCCGAGCTGACTACTTCACTTGGTGAGAATCGATCCCCAACTGCAACAATCACTCTGAAAGTCCGGGGATGTGGACGGTTTGGGGCTTACTGTTCCCAACGCCCGCTGAAATGCATTGTGGGTGATGCTGAGACCGACTTCAACTATGACTTGGATACTGGACTAGTGTCCTTGACTCTGCCTGTTCCAGAGGAAGAAATGTATAGATGGCCTGTCGAGATCCAGATATAAATTGTAGCTTACCTAGATTTAGCTTGAGAGATTGTATCGAGTACCATCTATACTAGAATATCAACGTCTTTAGGCGGGTGACACAGACTTCTCACCATCTTTAGTAGGGGCATGAGAGCTTTTAAGTAATAAAAGCTTTGTGCATGTGGGTGCTTCAAGTGATGATGGGTTGTGAGATCGCTCTGTAAATTGTTATGGGGTGGAGGTGGGGCTAGGGGTGTAGCTCTATCATGTATCCCATCTTATTGGTAATGAAGTGCTTTTATTAGAAATTTTCTCTTTCTGAGTTCCATTTTTTCCGTTTCCGTTGCAGGTCGAAAAAGTTATTGTCAGCTCATTTTGATTGTTGGAAACATGTCATAAAGATATGGGAAAATATTTTTAAAATGTTATAACATCTAAATATAACATTTTAGGATAGGATCTTAATGATGCCTAACAAAATTAACTACTAATTGACTTGAGAAAAACTAGGATGATAACGTGTTTCTCCCTATTTTCATTTCAACTATAAATTGCAAAACAAAATGAAAGGTTGCCAATAGTTATTAAGGATTTGATAAATTCATATCCATTTCTACAATTTGAAATATTGTTGGAATTAGAAAGTGAGCTTTCTGTATCACTTTGGTTGGCTATTAACCTCTCTCTCTCTCTCTCTCTCTCTCTCTCTCTCTAACATTTGGCTACTTCTATGAACTAAGATTTGAATCATATTATTCATGTTCCTTTTGAATCATTCCAAGCATTTTGCAAATAATATTAAGTTTTCTTTTGTTCCGCCATACGTCTGCAGAGGAGAAAATAAATTCTTCCTTTGCCTTTCCTATTTTCAACATCTTTTCTTTTCTTCATGTGAGGTAGGCCTGAATAGTAGTTGGAACTTTCATCTGGTGATCTTGCAGAGAAGATACTATTAAGCGACATGAATGAATATTATTTTGTTTTTCTAAGTAATATCAACAGCTTTCAGATAGATAGGAACTGATTTCATAGATACTCGGAGGTATTAAAATGGAATCCATTAGTTCTGAAAATGGCAAGTACTAGAAAAGAACTACTACTGCAAAGAAGAACGTAATATGGTAGCTGAGTGTTTCTATTGCATCAATTAATACACGAGCTAAAAAAATTGCAAGCACAAAGGAATGAATTACATGAAGCAAAATTGTATTCTCAAGAGGAAAAAGGGAAAAAGTTCACTACAATTCCTAAAGTTCAGACCAAAGAACAACGGTTGCTTGATATATGGCAAAACTTTGATCGAACCAATTATACTAATGGTGAGGTGAGAATCATAATGTTGGCATTTACCAGTAATCTTTGCATGAACACGTGCCGTTGACGAATTTGTGGAAACGAACCCGATCCCTGACAATAATTTCCCTATCATAAATTTTACTGATAATTTTTGTTACTTCATGACAGTCTCCACAAACTCTCAGATTCTTTACAATTCTAATAGTTGCTGGTGCCTTTGTTTTCATCAAGCCATAAGCAATGGCCAGCCTCTCACTATGCTCGTATAGAACATTCTCTTTCTCTTCATCATTCACGAGGTGCAGTACAACAGAAACAAACGGTTTATACCCACTAATAAGAATCTTCAGAGCGACATCCCTTAGAGTTTTTTTTATTTCCTCTGCCTCAGGATGCGACCAGTCACCCGTTACAAAGTTGTGCACAAAGCCATCAACCTCAATAGATGTGCATCCTGGCAATGCCTTGATGCCGTTCTCCTTCATCATCTTTCTTACATGGCTCACCTTCTCCAACTGTGAAACAGAAGCATACAAATTTGCAAGAATGATATAGTTTTCTGCTTTCCATGGTTCTAATTCAAGGAGCTTCCCAGCAACCATTTCAGCTTTCTGTAACATCCGATTTTTCGTGTAAGCCACAAGCAATGTTCGCCAAATTACTGGATCTGGTGTGGGAATGATTAGTGCAAAATCATAGGCCTCATCAATAAGGCCTCCACGGCATAGTAAATCAACCATACAACCATAATGCTCCATTGAAGGTTCTATTCCTAATTCAAGCATGCTCGACCAATATCTCTTTCCATCTGAAACTAGTCCACCATGGGCACATGCAGATAAAATACCAATGAAAGTTACATGGTTCGGCTTGGCCTGAAAAGAATTAACTTAGATTATTTGTGACATTTATGAAAATTTATATCAATAATTTGACCCATTAAAAGGACAGGTTGATCTTTCATAACTCAAAAGTATTTGCCTATATAAAATATACTCTGAACTAACCAGGAAAAGTTTATATTTTTAATTTGTAGCTATTGCATCCCTAGATTTTTATTTTTCTACGTAAAAGTATTTGCATATCTCAGCAATAGATAATATGATAAAATGTAATTTTATATCTTTCCTTTAATTTATAGATAATCATTTGTTAAATTACCCATTGATCAGCAATTAAAGGTAACTTACGAGTTACAAAATGGGAAACTTGAAAGGGTCCAATAAGTCAAAAACAAAAATTTAAGAGTACAACAGCTCAACAAGTGTAAATAAAAAGGTCAAGGGTGCAGTAGACTTTCTCCAAATAGTTCAAGGGAGAATTGATCTATTCAGCCCTAATACTTGTGTATGTGTATACTTACATAATTATATGTCAAGCTATAGTTTTTTTGCACCTAATTTATGTTTGTTTTGCTTCATCCATTAAAGTTTGTTCATTAAAGACTAAAAAAACGCAATAATGAATCTTTTTATGAAAAGACTTAGCTTGGGATGCTTAGACCAGTGTGCAGACAACAAAAGAATTGGGATTGAGCCTCTAAATCACCTTCTTTCTTTGCTCTAATCATCAGAACTGTCAGGTTTACTTTTTTTTTTTATCTCATTACCTGTGCTTCTTCCATCCTCGAAAACACATTCAGTGCATCCTCTGCAAGTCCATGAATGGCCAATCCAACAATCATTGAGCTCCAAGCTTTACTATCTTTTACTCTCATCTCATCAAAAATTTCTCTGGCTTTCTCTATGCATCCACACTTGGCATACATATTAATTAGAGCTGTATTAAGCTCAAGATCAACATGAATCATCCGTTTCTTGATATACGCATGAACCCACTTCCCTATATCTAGTGCTCCAACCATAGCACAAGCAGATAGTACACCTACCAATGAAACTTCATCAGGTTCAATACCCACCACTTGCATTTCTCGAAACATAATCAAAGCCTCGTTAATCATTCCTAACCTTGCATAGCCACTGACCATTGCACTCCAACAAACCAAATTTCTCTCGGTAATTTCGTCGAACACCTTTCTAGCAATAGTTATTTCTTCACACTTCGAGTAAAAATTCACCAATGAAGATTGCACATAAGGGCTCGAGCTAAACCCAGATCGCAAGATTTGCGCATGAATCTGCTTACCTTCTTCAAGAGCCATTATAATTGAGCAAGCTTTGAGCACAAAAGCCATAGTAAAAGTGTTCGGGTTTGGGTAGCCTTTTCCAACCATATCTTTGAACAAATGAATGGGTTCCTTTGATGGGATTTTAGTGTACAAACAACCCCTTATAACTGAATTGTACGCAAAAATGCCTGGGTTTGGGATTTGAGAGAAAATTTTGCGTGCGTAATCGAAGTTGCCAAAAGGAGAGAGAGCTGCAAAGGAGAGGATTTTGGAGATTAAGAAGGATACGGAGGAAATGGGAGGAACGTGCGTAAGGATACGCGCATGAATTTGGCGGAGAATTTGCATGCTGGGGCATTTTCGAATGAGAAAAACGATTTTTTCTTCTTCTTCCAGCTCTTCTTCTTTTTCACGGTTTGAATATGAGATTTTCGGCTCAATAGAATCTCAGCGCGGGAACACAAATGCAAACATTTTTTAGGATATTGTTCATTAAATATTACTGATTTTATTATTTTATTTCTTTAATCTTTTTGAATCAAATTTTTTTGTTGGGCTAAAAGCCCGGCACTTTTGAGCCGGATTATTGCGTGGGTTGTCCGTAACGGGCTTCTTTCTGACTTTTATTTGTCTTGCTCAATAGTTGATTGAAAATTTTTTTATTCAATTAATTAATTTTAATATTTTTCCATTCATGCATTAAAATGGAAAATTTTGAAAAATTCTTATGGTAAAATTATTATTATCCCTAATATAAACATTCAAATAGTTATTCGGCCTAATAAATAATAACTTCAACTTTGCAATTAAATTAAATATATAGAATTGAAATTTATAGTTAGTGCCTAATTATTTGGCATTGTGATTTTTATGCTTTTCATAATTTGCGTTTGCAATACCTTTAAACTGTTGATTAAAGTGATAAATCATCGTAAATTTGAGAATACAAGTTCGATCGCTGATAGTTCACTTTGCTAAAAGAGTCAAAAACATTTATGCTCTATTGTTTGAGGGGATTACACATCTCGATTATATATATATATATATAAACATGAATTAAAAATAATGAGATCTTTTACCTTTTTTCCAAATCATGATTTTCTTTTTAAAAAAAAAAATTCAAAATCCGCTTTTTAAAAGAAACTCCAAACAGAAACTTATTGCTAGCTACCTTTCGGAACTTATTTTTTATTTCATTTTATTTTTTTCTTGGAATAAAATGGAAGTGTCATCAATCATCATGTTTTGTGCTTATAGCTTATTAAAGTTAATGATGGTCTTAATCAAGCTCTTAATTATATTCTAAGTACGTCATCCTTAACTTGTCCAAATAATCAAAAGTATAACACCAAATCCATAACTAGATGCGACATATAAATCCATTGAATCTTTATTCTATATATCATCATCATCATATTATTATCAAAGCCTAATTGCTGCCATGACAAGCTATATCTACACACATACATGGCATCCTTCCATAAAATCAATCAATAATTAATTCTACGTGGACCAACTATAATTATTTTATTTCTTCTTAAAATAAGAAACTTCGCTTTAGCCAATTAGATTTAGTTGAGTTGGTCTTCTCACTTATGTAAGGAGTGAGAGTCTCAAGTTCGAGTCCTCTCGACCATAAGTGTTTTCACTAATTTAGTGAGTTCAAGGAAGGACTATTTTGTATAACGTAACTCACAGTTTTATTTTGGCACATCAGATTTTTCAATAATAAAAAAAAAAACCTCTCTTTAATTACTCAATCTAGCCATTCACATTCAATAACAAAAAAGATTAATGATTAGCTATGCAACTATATGTATTTGAATTATAAGGTGAGGGTTTAAGGTCAAGAATTTCATAATGGCATGGATATAAAACTTAGAAACTTAAGTCATCAAATGTTGGATCTCCTACTCCAAAGCTATTCCCATTCCCCACTCCACAATCATTTTACACCACAACATTTTGTGATGGTAGACCAATTACAAAATGCCTCATATGCTTACATGCTTTCATCATCTTTTTCTTTTCTTTTTCCTTTTATTACAAGTTAAAGGAATAATAAGTTCAAAGCTACAATATTTTTGTTTTATTAGAATTGAACCATCTATGGTGAAAAAATTAATTTTATGTAATTTTTTAACAATTAAAACTTATCTTCTTTATGAGTTTTTTTTTTTGAAATTTTATACAATATTCATGAAAAATATAATTAATTAATTTTTATAATTATAAGAAATTATTCGTCATTAAATAATGAAGTTTATATATGATTTTAGTTACTTTCTGTTATTGTATTTCATTAATTAAATTAATTATTTTTATTTCTCATTTTAGAATTTCAACAAGATTATAGTTTAAAATATTTACTATTTTTTTAGGGAATGAGATGTTTCTTGTTTAAAATATGAAGTAGATATTTTTAATTAAATTTCTAAATTTTTTAACAAGAAAATTATTGAATTTTTTTAGCATTGGAGGAGGAGATTTAAATTGGTTCTATTGTAAAGTCATACATGAATTTATCACTAAATTATACCATTTAGAAATTTTAATATTAGAATCATGTTTAAAAAATAAACACATATGTTCTTTAACTTATCTTTGAAAATACTTATATGATTAATTATTTTAATATGTTTAAGTATTTTTGGGACAATTTATGCAAGAAAAAAAATGTTAAAATCCATAACTATTTGTCATTAAGCTTTTTATAATTAAAAATAAAGTATGAGTATGGATGAAATTAAAATTGTTAATGTCACGTTTGTTTCTAATTTAAGTTGAATGAGAACTTTAAATTAAATCAATCAATGAAAACTACAATATGGACACGTAAAACTAAAATTAATTACCTCAAATTAGTCTTTCATTCTAATTAATCCTTAATATTTTTTATTACCATAGTGGGAATAAACCTTAACATGAATTGAACCAACACATACATCATTTAATGCAAAAAATGTATTGTTGCAATCACAAAATTATAATGGATAAGTGTCAATCTTACGTGATCTATTAGCCGTTGGATGGATGGATGTCTCGAATGGTCTTCATAGGGGAAAAATTGAATATTTTATTAAAAATTATTAAAAGAATTAAAAAAAAAAGTAAAGAAAATTTAATATAAAATTAACTCTTCTAACACGAGTTTTAATTCCCATATCTCAAGTCTCGATTTTCATTTAATCAACATAATTATTTTACTTTCTGGTGTTTTCAACTTATATTTATTTTTATTGAACTATTATTCTCATATCTCACCTCTCGATTCTCATCCAACTTTCATAATTAATTTATTTTTTTAAACATTTTTAAGCTAGAATTTATTTGAAAAAAATATATAAATTAGTCCTTGAGTTATAATCAAATCTCCATTTTCAAAAACAATTATACGTCCCTAAATTATGTTTTTATTAACACTTTTGGTTCTTTTGTCCAAAACAGATGGACTAAAGTGTTAAAAGAAAACATAAGGGAAGGATCAATGTGTTAACAATAATCATAAGAACCTCATTATCAGTTTGACCATAATTTAGGGACCAATTTCTAAATTAATGACCAATCAAAAGAGAATATTTTGAACGGAAGGATCAACGTGTTAATGAAATCATGAATTAGAGATCTTATAATTAGTTTTTAAAAATAAAAATTTTCATTTAGTAATTTGACTATAAATCAGAGATCAATTTATTATTTTTCCTTTTATTTTTATTGAATCGTTATGTTAAATCATCTTCATCTAAGATATATTAAAAGTGCAAGCACAAGAAGTCAAATTTGAAGTTGTGTCGAGAAGATTTTACTTGAATATATTCAAACCCAAAAAGAAAAACTGATTTCAAATAAATCATTTAGATTGAAAATTAGAAAAATGCATAACTTATTAACATGACTTTTATAGTTGTAGATTAGTTAATAAAATAGAGAGAAAACGAACTTATTATTTAAATTTAGAAAAACCTTTTAAAAAAAAATTAGAAAAACAATGAGTTTTAAAATTGGGCCTTTCATAAGATGTTCTTTTATATATTTTTGCATTAAATTCACCATTTTATTATAATTAATCAAAATTAATTAAGCAGAAATTAAGGAAATATATTTCTTGTTGGTAGTATTAATAATCTTAATTCTAATCAACAAGATATAATATTAATATTATAGATGTTGAAATTAATATATTTCCTTACTAAAATTGGTTTAACATTTAGTGATTGATGGTCAACAATTAATTAGTAACTATAATAATATCTAAAAATATCATGTTACAAATGATATTAATTAATTGATTTAATGTACTTTAATTTTAATTAATTATTCACAAAACTCTAGTATTGAAATTAACTCTTATGTCAGAAACATGAATCGTTATTATTGATATATGTATAGATCAATATCTTGTGGAGCACGCTAAGGCAAAGCATAGTGATAAATATATATACAAGCTGATAATATATCCATATTCGAATCTCTTTTCTTAAATATTAAAAAAAATATATCTTTTTTTAGTATATGATTAGAAATATCATCGTTTAAAAAAAAAAAATTTCTAGTTTGGTTCATAAGTGAGTCTAAAAATCCGGCCTAAGATATATTAATCTTATAAATTGTGGTTACACGTATAAAGTATAAACGAGTATGTCTCTACTAGGGTTGGTCAAATTTGTTGGTGTAACTTACAAGTATTGGATACTATCAATGTTGTGGTGTGCCCACTTAAATGGGACCCACATGTGTGAAAGTAAGAAAAAAAAATAGGAGCAGCCAGTTCAACAGTGATGGTTTTGAATTGCTGCACATGGGCGGTGCAACTTAAAAGAGTTGTACACGGCATTCCTACGCGTTAACCTGCCTATAAATAGAGGCAGAGGCAGAACGCACAACACACACCAGAAACGAGAGAGAAAATGTAGCGAGAGAGTGTTACCGTTTTAGGATGGGTTCCTAAAACGAGGGAGAGAAAAATAGTGAGGATTATTTTGGGGTGTTTTTGGGAAACACTTTATGTGCCACTATTTTTGTATTACTCTCTTTGTACCTACTATTGTTTTAATAGTGGAAGAAATATTCGGAGTTTGTCCCGTGGACGTAGCCCTAAAAGAGTTGAGGGTGAACCACGTAAATTTCTGTGTGTCCCATTTCTATTATTCCGCTGCCGTAATTATTTTCTCTTAATTGGTTAAAAGGGCCCAACGAGTGGTATCAGAGCTGATGCCCAACAACTGGTATCAGAGTCGATATCCTAACAAGTGGTATCAGAGCCGAAGGTTTCGGCAGGTCCAGCCGGTCAGATAGCGGTACCGGATCCGTGGATATATTTTGAAAATAAATATACCACGATGAAGAGAAAATTACGACGAGTCCATTGGTGTTGTCCGCTCGGAAAGACGTTGCAGAATCGACTTAGTGATGAATAGTAAAATAGTAACTCGCGGTTGATGGTGAATAGTTACTATTGACGTTACTGTTTCTGAGCCCGTCACTGTTAAGCCCAGCACTATTCACGCATAGTACTATTGACGTGTACAGTTACTATTCATGCATACAGTTACTATTCGAGTATACTGTTACTATTCATGGTCACTATTCACGTATACTACTGTTCACGTATACGATTTATGTTGGTGATGATATTCTGCACAAGTCAAAATGGACAAGCAAAATGATCAGTCTGAATAGCGCGTATTACCATATATGGAGAAATGAGAGATCTCCTTAAGGTAATTAAAATGCATTTGCCTGTGTTTAATTGAACTAAACCGGATGACAAGACTGATGAGGAATGGGCTTTTGAGCATGCGTCCAAATCTCAGTTGGCAGATTTGATGATGAAGGTTTCTGTAGCACCTTCAGATATGGTCAGTTGAAGCTCACAAAAGGTTCATTTGTGGTAGCTAAAGACCGAAAGCTGTACGTGATGCATGCGAAACTCTCCCAAGACACTTTGAGTGTAACGGAGAATGACAGTACAGTTGACTTATGGCATAAAACGACTACGCCACATGAGTAAGAAAACTCTGGCAAGAAAGAATGTACTACCTGGATTGGATGAAGTTCACCTAGATAAGTGTCTTGATTGTATGGCATGAAAGCTAAACAGAGTAGCTTTCAAGATTATCCCTCCTTCCAGAATGAAGAATGTATTAAATCTTATTCATTCAGATTTGTGTGGACCATTGACGTTGTCATATGGTAGAAATCGATATTTTGTGATATTTATCGATGACCATTCTAGGAAGACTTGGGTATACACATTGAAGTCTTCTAAACATGATTGAGCGATAGACAGGCAAGAAGCTGAAGTGTATCAGGACAGATAATGGTGGAGAATACACTAGGCCATTTGATGCTTTCTGCATAGAGCATGGCATTCGACATCAAATGACACATCCCAAGACGCTGCAACTGAACAGTTTTGCTGAGAGGATGAACAGAACTTTGATGGAGAGAGTCAGATGTTTACTCTCACATGCAAAGTTGTCTAAAAGATTTGGGGTGAAGCGTTACTCACAATAGTTTGCCGTTCACTCTGTTTCCCTCTACAGTATGATACTCCAGAGAGAGTATGGTTAGGAAAGGATGTTTCCTATGATCATTTGCAGGTGTTTGATTGCAAAGCCTTCGTACATGTCCCGAAGGATGAACGGGCGAAGCTTGATGTCAAGACTAGACAGTGTGTATTCATTGGCTATGGCCAAGACCAATGTGACTATAGGTTTTATGACCCAATCCAGAAGACGATTATATGAAATCGTGATGCTGTATTTATTGAAGATCAGACTATTGAAGATATTGAAGCAGAGTGCCAATAGATCTGATAAAGACTCAACAGACATACAGAGAGTCCCTCCAATAGACCGCAAACAAATTGGAGATGAAGAAAATGTTCCATAAGAACAAGTGCCAGAGTTAGAAAATCCAGAAGTTCCTAATGAAAATAAACCAGATGAAGATTGTGGTGTTCATGTTCAGCCACCAGCTCCAGAAGTTTCTCAAACATTAAGAAGATCTAGTACAGTCTGACAACCATCTACTAGATATCCAGTCAATGAATATGTATTGATGACTGACAGGGGAGAACCTGAAAGCTTTGAAGAAGCTATGGAAATGAACATAAGAGGAACTGGATTGAAGCCGTGCAAGATGAAATGAAGTCCTTGCATGAGGATGAAACATTTGAGCTGGTGAAGTTGCCCAAAGGCAAGAAAGCTTTGAAAAACAAGTGGGTGTTCAGGATGAAGCAGGAAGAACACAGCTCCCAACCACGATTCAAAGCTAGACTAGTTGTGAAATGACATCCATTCGGACAGTGCTCGGAACGGCCGCCAGTTTTGATCTGGAAATTGAGCAAATGGATGGAAAGACTACCTTCCTAAATGGAGATTTGGAAGAAGAAATATACATGGAGCAACCAGAGAGTTTTGTAGAAAAAGAGGATTGTGTTTGCAAACTGAAGAAAAGTCTGTATGGCTTGAAGCAGGCACTGAGACAGTGGTATAAGAAGTTTGAGTCTGTTATGGGGGAGCAAGGCTACAGAAAGACTACTTCAGATCACTGTGTTTATATTCTCTGATGATAACTACATTATTTTTGCTCTATGTGGTTGATATGGTGACTGTTGGTTAGAATTCTAGCTTGAAGATACAGCTAAGTAAGTCTTTTTCATGAAAGACTTAGGACCAGCAAAGCAAATTCTTGGCATGAAGATCGAAGAGCCAAGAAATTATGGTTGTCACAGGAGAAGTACGTTGAGAAAGTACTTCAAAGGTTTAGAATGGAGAATGCTAAAGCGGTTAGTTGTCCTCTTACTAATCACTTTAAATTGAGTTCTAAACAGTGCCCTTCTACGAATGGAGAGAAGGAAGAAATGGAAAAAGATCTGTAGGTTGTGCCTTGTGTCGAAAGTCTTCCCGACAAAAGGAGTTCGGGCGGCGTGTCCCGCAAAGTTGTAGCGGCGGTACAAGATGGTGGGCAGATCTAATAGATTATAGCTGCAGGGGGAGCCGTGTCGTGACAGTCAAAGCTCAATTCACCTTGGAAAGAATTCCTCCTTCCATTCTATCACTAGATCAGGGATGTGTTGGAGATGAAGCTGTTACAACTTGAGAAGATCCATACAGGAGAAAATGGATCAGTCATGTTGACGAAGATTCTTTCAAAGGAAAAGTTTGAATACTGTCGGATAGCTGCAGGGATGATGGAGAATATGGCTAATGTTCCCACTTAAGTGTGCAGGGGGAGAATTGTTGTGGTGTGCCCACTTAAATGGGACCCACATGTGTGAAAGTAAGAAAAAAAAATAGGAGCAGCCAGTTCAACAGTGATGGTTTTGAATTGCTGCACATGGGCGGTGCAACTTAAAAGAGTTGTACACGGCATTCCTACGCGTTAACCTGCCTATAAATAGAGGCAGAGGCAGAACGCACAACACACACCAGAAACGAGAGAGAAAATGTAGCGAGAGAGTGTTACCGTTTTAGGATGGGTTCCTAAAACGAGGGAGAGAAAAATAGTGAGGATTATTTTGGGGTGTTTTTGGGAAACACTTTATGTGCCACTATTTTTGTATTACTCTCTTTGTACCTACTATTGTTTTAATAGTGGAAGAAATATTCGGAGTTTGTCCCGTGGACGTAGCCCTAAAAGAGTTGAGGGTGAACCACGTAAATTTCTGTGTGTCCCATTTCTATTATTCCGCTGCCGTAATTATTTTCTCTTAATTGGTTAAAAGGGCCCAACGAGTGGTATCAGAGCTGATGCCCAACAACTGGTATCAGAGTCGATATCCTAACAATCAAAAAGTTAATGTGCTCTTATTTCCCTGCAAACTAATACTATAGTAATAACATATATATATATATATATATATATATATATATATATATATATATATTGTCCAGGTACCGTGACTGTCCAAATATGCTTTTATGAAAATTATTTAATTAAGCATATTTGAAAAAAAAAATGTATATTTTATATATACTTGGAATTAACTACAAGTATATGGAGAGAAACAGCCTTGAATCCGAAATGAAAATTAGTCTTAATATTAAAAAAGGATAGGAAGATGATCATTAATTAAAAATAAAAAGAAATTATAGTTATACACCAAAATATAATTCTGATACGGATTTGCTACCACTCAACCATAGAGCTCAATGAAGCATGGAGAACACCTAAGTTTCTCAGATTGATGGAAGCACATGTTGAGATGGAATCTAAAATTCTAGCATATGGCATGCCCTGGCCATACTAGAGCCTAATTTTGGCGTAATAAGTTAGCTCATTTTTGTTAGTTCTGAGTTGTAATGTTGTTAATGGGTTGGGCCACCAATAAATTGGGCCACCCTTTTAATTTTTATCCTTAGTTGGTTTGGATTAATTATTACTTATCCTTAGTTTGTTTGGATTAGTTAGTCCTTATCCTTAGTTGGTTTGGATTAATTATTCCTTATCCTTAGTTGGTTTGGATTAATTATTCCTTATCCTAAATTTGTTTAATTTAGCTAATTTTTAGTTGATTTGGATTAGTTAATCCTTATCTTTAAGTTGTTAAGATTTGTTAGTCTTATCCTTAGTTGGTTTAGATTAGCTAAATCCTTATCCTTAGCTGATTTAGATTAATTATTCTAAATCCTTTAAGGATCAGGACCTCTTAGAATTAGTATAAATAGCTTGTTATATTGTATTCATTCAACAATTCAATGAAATAGAAATTCTTCTTTCATGCTTAGGCGTGTTCATTGCTGTAGAGAGAGTGTGAGATTGCATTCTTCTAATTGCATCAAGAATCAAGGTAAACTTATCAATTTACTTGTGGCGTTTATCTTTTCCTTTTACTCTATTATTGGTGTTTCCGTTTCTTTATAAACGAGGGGTGCCATAGGGGAGGGTTTAGTTTTATCTTTGATCTCTTCCAAATCTTGTCATAGAGTTCTTAGAATAAATTTCCATAGGGTTCCGCGTCATTAGTGGTAAGTGCATGTACGTCTTAGTGATGGATGAAGGTTCAAATCACCTTTTCCAGTATTTAAAAAAAAATTTGAACTTTGTTAAAATTTTTATTTCAAATTTACAAACTGACGTTTAAACGAATTCATATACTAAAAAAAAAAAAGACTCAACCGTTAAATTCAAAATAATGAACAACAAATTTAGTTAAGTGGCATAAAACCAAAACTATATACTATATAATGTTATTTCATGAAAGCAGACTTTTGATTTCTATACTAAATTATAAAGACAATATATCTTTTCCTTTGAAAATTAATTATCCATGAGGTCATGGCCGTGTCCATTTAATGGTGCACAAAACTTAACTAGTCTTGGTTCACATCGTGACGACTTATTAAACGATAAAATACTCCTAATATGTATTGTATCTATTTCATATAAATGGAATTTACGACTTTAATTAAAGAATAAAAGTGTTGAACTACTCATATCAAGTAACTGTTGATCAAATTTAACAATTTTTTAAAAATTTAATAGAATATGCAAACATTATAATCATAAATTAATTATATTGTAGGTTAAATTAAATTTAGAGCTTCACATTATAATTTGACTTTTCTACTTCAATTAACATTTACTATCTATGTTGGAACTAACGCCTAAAAAAATGAAATTATCTCTCCGTATCTTACTACATTAAAATTAAATTACTTTGAATATAAAGTAAAGAGCAACATTAAATTCAAAATACCCAAAAAATTATAGTTGATCTATTAAAGTACTATATAGGTTAATGAAAAATCAGCTTTAACCAAAAATAAAAAGAAAAGAAAATTCTCTAAGGTTATGGGTTCGATCCTTTATAACGCAAACTCTTCGGGTCAGTCCTTTGCCTCCGAAGGCAAGCGAGAATTAATCAAATTTGTGGACCGTTAAAACATAATTGATCTAAATAACTCGTGCAAGTACAAAAAAAAAAAAAAAAGAAAAGAAAAGAACATTCTCATTATTTTATATATGCATGTGGAAATTGAATTTATTAGCTTAGCTAGCTAGCTATAGCTAGTGATGTTATATAAGGTATGGACTAAAGATGAACAAATTTCCTTACACAAAAAGGGAAAAAAAAAAAAAGTTCGTTCTTCAAATTGCATAGGTGTATGAATCTAAAGTCAGCAAATACTAGCCAAAAAGAAATCCTTTCGTCTCAATCTCTTGTATCTCACATACCATACCTCAAGAGTCTCTCTCTGTCTCTCTCTAGTGTCTATAAATACAGAAGCACTATCATGACATTTTATGCACTTTCATACCCTAATATTACCTATAATCATCCCATAAAATTCTCTTTCCCTTGCAGAAGAAGAAATCCATAATGGCTTTAAAAGGAATTCAAAACCCTAATTATCCATTCTTGGCCATCATTTTTCTAGTTTCAATTATTATTATTCCATGTTATAATTGTCTTCAACAGGACACTCTTAATGATTACCTTGAAGAAGAAACATCTGGCTATGATAATTCTGAAGCTTATCCTTCCTATTTTAGCTCCCTCGATGACGGTCAGTCCAATCACTATGTTAGTTTAAGAATTGATAATGTTCTAAATTTGAAAATATTTGATAAAGTTGGATCCACATCAACTTCAGTTAACAAAATTAGTGTTGATGATTTTGGAGCTAAAGCAGATGGAAGTGACGATACTCAGGTATTTTTCCATTTTTACATACAATTTTAAATTTTTTTTGCCAATTTCTTTTAGTATTATTAATCTAATTTTTCTCAATATATATTTTTATAGGCTTTCGAAAAGGCTTGGAAGGAAGCTTGTTCATCTAAGGGAGCTATTCTTGTTGTGCCTGAGAACAAATATAGTGTCAAGCAAGTTAGATTCTCAGGTCCTTGCAAATCCGATATAACATTTCAGGTAACCTAAAATAAATATACTTATAAATGCATAGTTTTTTTTTTGTTTCAAAAAAATATATATTTTTTAAAAAACCCATTTAATTTTTCTATTACACATTACCTATATATATATATATTAATTGATATAAAAATTAAAATTTGAAAAATATTAGATATATGGAACAATCGAAGCATGGGAAGATCGATCAGCCTACGAGAAAGACGATAGACATTGGCTTGTATTTGATGAAGTTGAAGATTTGGTAGTTGAAGGTGGTGGCATAATTGATGGGAATGGCAACATTTGGTGGAAAAACTCATGCAAAGTCAATAAAGATCTTGTAAAATCATTTCTCTATCTCCAATCTCCTTTTTATTCCGGTCAAAAAAAAAATCTCCTTTTATTATTATTATTATTATTATTATTTCTTTTTTTTTTTTTTTTTCGCAATAAAAAACTGACTCTTCTTGTTTTCTTCATGATCGCCTCAGCCTTGCAAGCATGCACCTACGGTATGCGTCGTCGTTATTTACTTATTTATTTTATAGCTTAAGCTCTGTTGAGAAATTATTTTTGAACTAGTTTTTATCGTTTTGACTAAGTTAAATTTTTATTTTCTACGTTTGTAATGTTCAGTAACATAATTTTTAAAGGCTGAATGAGCTTTTATGAAACATTAAACATTTTGACGTTTATCATTTAACTTTTAATTAAATTTTTTTGACAATCATACTCATTTATTTTTCTCCAAATTCAACTAATTAAATACTTAATATTCTTTTTGACATTTTAAATTAAAGAGCTATCAAACACTTCTAATTTAAACCACCATACAAACAACTATCAGTTAATAACTATTACAATAACTACTAAAATAGTGCTCTAAACCCAATATATATGAAACTTCGAATTTATATTATCCTGAAATTTAAGAATTTATATCATTTTAATTTTTAATTAACAAGAATAGAATTCCTATTCATGGCAGGCTTTGACCTTCGATAAATGCAAGAACTTAGTAGTAAAGAACCTGACAGTCCAAAATGCACAGCAAATGCATGTGTCTTTTCAAAGCAGCAGAGATATTGAAGCCTCCAATCTTTTGGTAACTTCACCTGAGGATAGTCCTAACACTGATGGAATCCATGTCACTGAAACCCAAAACATCCAAATTACAAATTCAGTCATAGCAACAGGTAAATTTACAGTTTTAACCCCTTAAATTACATAAATTAAATTTATTTATTTTTTTGATTAACCATTAGGAGTAATAATTAGTTTCTTTAATCTCGTGTTATATTAAAGGTGATGATTGTATCTCTATTGTAAGTGGATCTCAGAATGTGCAAGCCATGAACATAACCTGTGGGCCAGGCCATGGAATAAGGTCATTGTCTTATTTGCCCTCTCTTAAAATAATCAAGGTTTGCTTGGTATAATTAATTAATTAACTACTAATTAATGTTTCTTGTTTCTCATATGTTTAGTGTTGGAAGCTTAGGTTATGGAAATTCAAGAGCTTATGTTTCAGGAGTAACTATTGATGGTGCCAAGATTTCTGGCACTACAAATGGTGTTAGGATCAAAACATGGCAGGTAAATAATATTATTATTATATATTACTTTAAACAACTGCACAGCTAGATAATTTCTCAAGCTTAACAATTTTCACTATGAAGATATTATATATATATTTTTAACTTTGGGGGCGGCGTTGTCTTAAAGAATATGTAGTTCTTCTCCCGATCTTAAATTAAATTTCAAAAACTAAATAAATGAATAAGACATTTTTTTAGTATTAGGAGGGGGAATTTGAACCTGATCTATCTATCGTCAAATTGTACATGCATTTACCAACTAAACGTGAATGAATGAATAGAGGTTATAATTAATTTAAATATATATGCAGGGAGGGTCAGGAATTGCCAACAATATCAAATTCCAAAATATTGAAATGTACAATGTCACCAAGCCCATTATAATTGATCAGCACTACTGTGACCAACACAAACCATGCAAAGAACAGGTATGCATATATATATATATATATATATATATGGAGCCGAGACATAGGCATGCTCAGTAACAACTTTTGAGTTATTTTTTAGCATTTTGACCAAGTGAAAATTCTATATGTTTTAATTATAGTGTTCAGTAACATTGTTTTTATAATAGCTTTGAGAGATTGAGGGAATTTTTTATAAAACGTTAAATATTCTAGCATTTAGCTTTTAACATTTAACATTTAACTTTCAATTAAAAATTACTCATTGTTTTTTTACTCCGAATTCGGTTAACAAGTAATATCTTTTTTTGTCATTTTAAACAAAACAACTAATTAAACCACTATTTTTATCGAACACTTCTAATTTAAACTGCTATATAAACAACTACCAGTTATGAATAAGCTAACAGTAATAGCTAAATTGACTCGTAATGTTTCCTATCACAGTTCACAAAAATGTGGGATTACCCTTTAGTTATTAATTAAAACATATATTATTTGTTATTGCAGAAATCAGCAGTTCAGGTGAAAAATGTGGTGTACAGGAACATAAAGGGGACAAGTGCTTCTAATGTGGCAATAAAGTTTGATTGCAGCAAGAGCTATCCATGTCAAGGGATTTTGTTGGAAGATGTTATTCTTAAAAGGGAAGGAGATGAAGCAGCAAAAGCTTCATGCAGTAATGTTAAATTAACTGAAAA
Source organism: Jatropha curcas (assembly GCF_041381405.1). Taxonomy (NCBI): domain Eukaryota; kingdom Viridiplantae; phylum Streptophyta; class Magnoliopsida; order Malpighiales; family Euphorbiaceae; genus Jatropha; species Jatropha curcas. The sequence continues at coordinate 2,950,078 of NC_143152.1, read as the reverse complement.
GGGAGTAGTTTCTCCAAATTGCCCTTGAACAGAAACAAAAATCACTGTATGTAACATATATATGTATGAATAATTTATAGATACTTGCATTGGATATTTTTATACATGATGTACCAATAACACAATACATAGATTGTAACTTTGGTTTGTTTATATTCATTAGAAGATGAAATAATAAAGATCTCACATATTGTTTTACATGCTCCTCCTTTATTATATAGTGTCATAGCCCTGACCTGGTCAGTATTGTCCGCTTTAGGCTTTGCAACCCTCACGGATTTGTCCCTCAGGCAGGCTTTGCAACCCACCCAAAAGCGCGCTAACCAAGTTAGAAGCTACCCCTCTTATGTATAGATCGTTTACCCCGTCCTTAACCGATGTGGGATTTGCCTAAGGTGTGCTGGCCTTGCCACATACACCCCCCCCTTGGGGACTCAGCGTCCTCGCTGAGGTTTGCCCCACCACCGGCCAGAGGGCACAGGGCTGGCTCTGATACCAATTGTCATCAAAATAAACATGTCACACCTTACCCTACTGTAAGACATGGCATGTCGCCCGTAATATAATTAATAAGCACTAATCTCAATATAATTTCTTAAACATATTATAAAAAAAAAACATAAAATAAAATGGTTCCATAACCCATAAGTCCATGGATGATTTAATTACATATTGGAGTCCTATTCAAATCTTAGATACATAATAGAAATTAATTACTTTAATAGACTATAAATTTTCAAATTCATACAATCATAATTTACATGAATCTGCTCAAATATACATACATGATCTGTTAATGTTTAATACATCATACATATTCCAAAAGAAGTCAAATATACAATAGCTACATCAGTAGCATACTATCTACATCAAATAAAAATGATCCTCTCTTGGTTCTTTTTCCTTTCCTTTACCTGCGATAGTACAAAAGCAACTATCGCTAAGCATATGGCTTAGTGGTGTACTAATAAAAATAATAAGGAATGACAATTCATAAATCCACCATGGTAAAGAAAATAAGAAACAAAATAAATCAATACCATTTAAATCATCAATTCATAATATAGTCTTTACAGCTTTTATAGAGTCAATTCTGAGGGCCATCAGTGTCTAATGTGCACATCTAGACCTGCTATCTACAACCTCAATCTGTGATATGATTTCAACAGAAGAGGGAGCAATCTACAACCTCAACATGGAGGGAGAATTTCATATCAATCATATATCATCTAGTGATGATATCCATGTTCAATCGATCGTAATATCAACTTCAACAAATGAAATGATATTCGGGGTAATAACCATATCTATATCAGCTGTAAGACTTTTAAACCATTCCATTTATGTACTAATATCAAAATCACAATGGACAAGCAAATCCATTGAAAATATTTTGCAAAATCAATTTCATTTTGTTTAAATAAAAGTAGGAAAGGAATAATATACACTAACCTGAACTAGATGGCTCCCCTAGCCCTTTTCCTCTAGTAATCACCCTCTCCTCAACTCCCTTTCTCTCAGCAGCTGTAGCATGATATTAATACTCACATTAAGATCATACTACACAATGTACACACATGCACTTCTATAAGAATGTAAATTAAGCATTAGAATGAAGTCTCATGCTTTTTCTTTCATTTTCACTATACTTGTCCAAGTGTTATATGATCTGAGTTTAAGCATGAAACACTTCATATCCAACACTTAACCACATCCTAGACACAAAATACTAACAATGAAAACAATAGAAGTGAATAGCATGCTAAATTCGTTCAAGGTTTATGAAATGCAGAATTTCAGCATTTGAGTAACTGGCATTGCGTTGACTATATCTTGAATTCCCCATATTCAATTGCCCTGAAATTTTGACAGCATGTTCCAAACATCTTAGGGTACTGTTCTGGAAAATTTCATAATTTTTAAAGCTCATTTGCATTTTTAAATGACATAATTATAGAATCTGAAGTTCAGTTTTTCTCATGCTGAGCAGCCTGCATTGATTTACTTATAACTCCATTTCCTTTTATCCAATGGCCTTTAAATTTTAACACGACCTACCCAACATCTCAGTCTATCTCCATATCAAATTTCATAAATTTTGGAGTTCATTTGCTTAGTCAAATAGGTCAATTACAGAAGCTGAATTTCAGGCAGCCCAACTGTAACATGTCCAACAATAATTTATATATGTTTAAGCATTCTCAACTCACTTCCAGCACAAATTCATGCAATCCAACTCTTCTATTACTGAAATAACATCATAATATAAGATATAGCAGAGTCCATAGTTCATAGAATATCAAAACCAAACTCAAAATCATCCATCTTGATGACTTGTGCAACTTAGACTTTGAATTCATGCATAACTACTTTCAATCATCTTAAATCACCTTAAATCACTTCTCATCACTTCATCTTCACCAAATCAGATTACACAAACAAGCACCTCACTTCAAAGTTCATGGAATTCAAAAAGTAATCCATAGAAATGAAGGAGGAAGTGAAAATAACTAACCTTTTCTTAAGAATTACTTGAAAATTCCTTGATTTTCACCTTCTTTTTGCTTGGTTTTGACTCAAAACCCTCCTCCTCTCTTCTTGAACGGTTTGGCCTGCAACAATGAGTGAAGTGTTGTGGTTCTTTCCTCTTCTTCAATAAAATTATATAATAAACTTTATTAAAAATTCCTTCCATGTCCTTTAAATGCAAATTGCACTATAATCCTCCCTTTTGTTTTCCCTTCATCCTTTGGCACTCTAATCTTTTTAATCATTTTACTTTAGTCCTATTAGGTATAAACCAAGTGTATTTAATATTCTAAACTCCACTTGGTAAAAATCGTACGGAAATTACCGTTTTTCAGGCTTTTCAGGTAAAATCGTGCTTTACCGAGAAGTCATTCATCTTTCAACTCATTTTTGATTTCCTTTAAGCTTTCACATGGATTTGTAAAGATCAATTAATGTTTCATTTAATTAATATTAATATCCTCAATCTATAGTGTTTCCCATTATTTTAAGTTTTCCTTTTATTCGGATAACTGAATTCATCGAAAAAGCTAAAATAGAAAGAACTACGAAATTGAGGATATTACATATAGTCTATCAAATGTCCAATTCAATATGTAGATTTATCATATGGGCAATTCTGTCTTTCATTTCACACTGAGCTAATTAAATACTTCCATCCCCAAATTATTTAAAAAGCTTAAAATTAGAAAAGAAAAAATTATTTAAAAATATAACGATAATTATACAAAATTAAAGTGTCTCATCTTCGGTTAAAATAATTAAAAATTATAGAATTAGAAAAATATTTGATTATGTTGTATATTGAATTGTTTTTCATTAATTATATTTATTCAAAATAAATATCTAATTATTTTTTAATTATATTTATTTGAATCAAATATTTATTTTTTTAAATTAAAAATTAGGTTTTTATTCTTTTTGCGTAAGTTTAAGGAGTAAATTGTATAAAAAATTAATTTTAGGTACCTTACGTGTTATTTTTGAATGAATCAATCGGGTTAAAATAAATATTTTAACTATATTTGAATAGTTGTTTAAATTTAAACAATAAATTAACTCAAGGATAGATTTTATAATCGCTGCGCTCCTCTCTCTCTCTTTCCTTTTCGCCATTAAAATTTTCTTCATTTCTTTACATTGAAACACAAAACCAAGCATGTAGATATGGAGAGAGGCTGATTCTTGTCTTTTATGACAGCTCCTCCTGATATTTTTAATATATTTTTAATTTTATTGCAAATTTTTTTATTTTTTATTAAATAAATTACAGATATATATATATATATATTTTGCATAGATTCATGTTATTTATGTTTCGACCACTGTTTGTGTTTTATCTCCATTTTGTGTGGAGTTTATGCTCTCTCCATTTTATGTGGAGTTTTGTTTTGTTGTTTGCATTTGTTTGGTTTATTTGGATAGGTATCAATTTGTGGAAAATTTTTCAACTATACAATAATCTTCATCTTTTGAAGCCTGATAGTGCGGCATGTTTATCCATTAGATTTAGTGGTTCAAATCCTCTATGTTCATCATAAGTAACTAATTCATGGATAAGTACGCCATATATAGAAGATCGGAAAGTTCATCTAATTAATCACTTTTGAAAATCTATTTATTTTCTTGAAGTTCACATTCTATTCTTGATTAAAATTTTTTATTAAATCAGCGAATAATAATAATTTTTTAGTTTTTATTTTATGTCTGGTCTTCAGGCGAGAGGCTAAATCCTCCCCGTAACATTTGTATCGAAGCTTTTTTAACGAAATCCTGATTTTATCTAAAAAAAACGGTAATTTAACTCATTTTCAAATAAAAAGAAAAAAAAAAAGAAAAAGAAAAACAGTAAATTAATTGCCAGTCCCAGGCTCGCAGCATCTTAAAGTCAACCCATAGATTTCTGATCCAGTTCGTTGTCAAGCACAGGCCCAAACAGAGCCTACATCACAAATGAATACTCTGCAAACCGAAGTACAGAATATTAGCACCTGCACCTACTCAACTAGGCAGCGCACGTCACGGACCTAATAGGTTTTTTTTTTTTGTTTGATTACTGCCGGCTACAGCAGAGAAACAGAAAATGACTGTTCAAGAACCGGAGGAACCAATTATCCAATCATATTCTGCCACCTTAGAAAAAGCCATATAAATGCTTATAAAATTAGCACTAGCATTTTACCAACTTTCCAATTCAGAAATATTTTTAACACAAAATTCCTTTGTCTCATAATAATAGCTTCATATATTCAACAAAAATATAGTTAATATAGTAAATCATAAAATCTCTTCAAAAAAATAGTAAATCATAATTTTATTTTATTTTTCAAATATATCCTTATCTTAAATAATTTATATTTTAAAATTATAAAATTGACTAATAAAAATGATAGTAATAATTACCTTATTTATGCACATCAAAGCATAAACTAATGGAAAATGTATATACGACCCATAAATCCGGATTTGAATTATCCCTTCCCAATATTCAAAAAAATTAATTACCTTATTTGTTTCAAGATTTGATTAATGATTATATATATATATATATATATATATATATATTAAATAGAACTAGAGTATGAAATTTAAAAGATTATCCTCTCTTAGAATGGAAAATAGGAGTACAATTTAAGAGAAATAAAAAAAAAGTGTACTGGCTAAATGAAGTATTTTTTTTATCAATTAAATATATTTGATAAAGAGAAATAAAAAAAAAGTGTACGGGCTAAATTAAGTATTTTTTTATCAATTAAATATATTTGATAAAAATGTATTATCAAAATATATAAAATAAATTACTTCATACCACCCATTTTTATTTTATTTATTATTATTGTTATATATTATTTATTTTGATTAATATTCGGAAAAAGAAATTTCAAGAAAAACCTTAGTACAATTTAAAAAATAAAAGAAAATAAAAACTATAAAAGCTAATAAAACATATTACTGAATTGCATATTTTCATTTATTTTTCAATGAAAATCTGTTAAAATTTAATTGAAAATGTTAAAATAAAATTAAATTACAAAATTCATACCGAAAAAAATGTAATTAACCCTATGTGAAAAAGTCTCGTACGTGGCAAGATCTTTTCTAAACTAAATATCTCCATGACTTGTACTTGAAGTTCCTCCTTCAAGAATCCATCAATTTACTGTTGCTCTTTTTGGCTTTTTGCAGCCTTTTTTAACCTTCTAAAAATAGTAAAAATTAAAAAAAAAAAATGAAATGGAGACAGAGAGTGTGGATCTAAGTGTCGGTTCTTGTCTCTTTCTCCATCTCGCTTTCATTAGTGTCGGTGTTTATGTGAGTGAGTGACTGTTAAGCTTTCACTATTTGGTTGGCTTAAAAAATCCAAATGATGTTACATTTCTCCTATACTCCTAGACTTTAGTAAAAGTTCGTTTCTTTTTTAGTGGGTTTCGTCCTGCAAATTTGCTGGATTAATGTGGTCTTGAGAATTTTAGACTTGTTGGAGTGGGTTTAAGCTTTGGATTCAAGAAGAATTGATTTTGACTGGAGAACAGGGCAATGGATCTGGAAGGAGATGCGGGAGGGGTTAGTGCATTAAATAATCTTGCTCTATGTTTTGGCGGATTTGTTTTGAATTGATTTTATGCTACATTTTGTTGAATTACATTAGTCTTATTAATTTACTGTTGATATATGAAATTGGATTGAAAGTTTTGATCTTTATGCTTAATGTTTAGATCTCTTAAACAATAAAGGAAACAGAATTTTGATTGCTTTTAAGATGCCTTTGGTAAAATCATCCGTTTTTCCAGATCCAAATATGTTTTAGGTGTTTAGCTTTTCATACTGTTGAACTTTTTTATAAGCTATTTAAATAGATCCAATTTCTGGTTAAAAACAGCTGAGTTTCTCGATTTTGTTTCTTGATTTCATTGAATTGTATTTTATGCTGCTTTCAGATCAACACTAATTTAGAAACTTGTTAGATGGTTTATATTGAAATGTGGAATCTCTTTCTTGAACTTTTTGTAGCACTAGATTTAGTTTATCTTTATATTTTGAATTTTGGAATTATGGTTTATGTAATTGTAAGTAAAGCATTTCCTTTCGAACTCACTTTTGACTCTTGAATTGTTCTGCTTGTTGTCCAGCCTAAAAATGCAAAACAAAATGCTATCCAGGTCTGCCAAATTTGCAGTGATGATATTGGCCTGACTGTAGATGGAGAGCCCTTTGTTGCTTGCCATGTTTGTGCATTTCCTGTTTGCCGGCCATGTTATGAGTATGAGAGGAAAGATGGTAATCAGTCTTGTCCGCAATGCAAAACCAAATACAAGAGGCATAAAGGTTGGTCGGAAAGTTTAATTGCTTCTCTTGCAATTTATGCAGAGATTATTACCGAGTGACTTATACATTTAGTTTCTTTAATTGCTATCAGGTAGCCCTCCAATCCGCGGAGAGGAAGTGGATGATGCTGATTTTAGTGATGTAGAAAATAAGTCAACTCATCATGGATCGGGGATTCAAGATGAGAAAAGTAAGATAGAGCACATGCTCGGCTGGGATTCAGGCTCTGGTCGGAAAGATTATGTTCCACCCACTAATTATGATAAAGATGTTTCTCTTAATCATATTCCTTATTTGGCTGGTAGACGCTCGGTAGGTCTCTGGATTATGGATCATTGCCATCAACTTTTTCCTCTCATTTCAGCATTTATTGTAAATATTGATGTTATTTATTTATATTTCAGGTTTCTGGGGACTTGTCAGCTGCATCTCCCGAGCGTTATTCCATGGCTTCTCCTGAAAGTGGCAGCAGAGGTAAGGGAAAATTCTTTTCAGTTATTTTAGACATTCTTATGTTGATTATTTCTGTATATTTTCTTCAAATTTTTATGTTATTACTGGGCTTGTTTGCAGTTAATATCAGAGTTGGAGATCCAGCAAGGGAGTCTGGATCTTCAGGTTTTGGTAATGTTGCATGGAAAGAGAGGATTGATGGTTGGAAGGTGAAGCCAGAGAAGACCCCTGCTCCAATGAGTGTAAGTAATGCACCATCAGAAGGCAGGGGAGTTGCAGATTATGATGCCAGCACAGATGTGCTTATGGATGATTCTTTATTGTAAGTTCCTAATGGAGTACAATGCTTAACATTCCTTTATGCAGATTGTTTGCATTATCTTCCTCATTGCTTTCGAACTTAATATCTATCAAGCCTTTTGATTTTCCTTTAATGAGACATTGGAAACAATAGAAAAAAATGCTGCATTTGGAAAATAAAATATTCATGAAATTGATATGCTAATGCTCACTGGTTTTCCATCTGCAATTAATATATTCATGAGTATACATTAGTGGAAGAATGCATAATTGGGTGTCTTTGATCAGATTCAAAATACTCTACTTCATTTAATTAGTTGGCCTAGTATTGGGCTATTTTCCTGATACTCCTGGATTAATGGCATTTCTCATGAAAAGTTATTCATGTATTTTCATACATCAACAACCACAGTACACATTAGCTAAGCAATTTAAATTTGTTGGGCATGTTTGGCAAGTGAATACCTTTCTTTAAATGCCTACTTGATTGTGTTTTCAAATTACAGATAATCTAGATCGGCTTTGGGTGTCTACTTAACTTCTATTTTTCTTATTGTTGCAACACAGGAATGATGAGACCCGCCAGCCTCTCTCAAGGAAGGTTTCTCTTCCTTCCTCCAGGATTAACCCTTACAGAATGGTTATTGTTTTGCGGCTTATTATTCTTTGCATATTTTTGCACTACCGAATAACAAACCCGGTGAGGAATGCATATGCATTGTGGTTAATATCTGTTATCTGTGAGATATGGTTTGCAATATCATGGATATTGGATCAGTTCCCTAAATGGCTTCCTGTGAACCGGGAGACATATCTTGACAGGCTAGCTCTCAGGTATTTTTATCCTTTTCCTGTAAACTTCATCAAATAAAACTTTATTTTTGTCAAAATCCTTGAAAGATTTAAGTATAGATATTTTGATGCATCACAGATATGAGAAAGAAGGGGAGCCATCTCAGTTGGCTTCTGTTGACATTTTTGTCAGTACAGTGGACCCTTTAAAGGAACCTCCACTTGTCACAGCCAATACAGTCCTATCTATTCTTGCAGTTGACTACCCAGTGGACAAAGTTTCTTGTTATGTTTCTGATGATGGAGCTGCTATGTTGACATTTGAAGCCCTAGCTGAAACATCTGAATTTGCTAGAAAATGGGTTCCATTCTGTAAGAAATACAGCATTGAACCACGAGCTCCAGAATGGTACTTTGCACAAAAGATTGACTACTTAAAAGATAAGGTTCATCCATCATTTGTTAAAGACCGCAGATCTATGAAGGTAGCACATTTTATATTTTTCATTAATAATTTTAACTATCCTAGACTCTGTGTATGCTGTATTTCTTATAGCAAATAATTGTATTTCAGAGAGAATATGAAGAATTTAAAGTTCGTATCAATGGGCTTGTGGCAAAGGCACAGAAGGTTCCTGATGAAGGATGGGTTATGCAAGATGGTACACCTTGGCCTGGTAATAACACCAGAGATCATCCGGGAATGATCCAGGTTTGTGTATTTCAAACTAAACTCTTGGTGGGCTTCCTGGGAGGAATTGCCTTATGATAATATAACTACTAATTTTGCATCATTAGTATTTAGTTTATATCTCTTGTAGTATTCTGCTTGTTAATTGATGAAGTCTTTCTTACTTAGTGGTCGTGATTATTGTGTAACAGCAGGTTTAAGCAGTTTTTTCTTTTCTTTTCTCTCTGAACTCTTCTGTTGGCTCGTGTTTCTCCTTCCATCATAATTTGTAGGTTTTCTTGGGCCATAGTGGAGGATTTGACAGTGAGGGTAATGAACTTCCACGACTAGTCTATGTATCTCGTGAAAAGCGTCCCGGTTTCCAGCATCACAAGAAGGCTGGTGCCATGAATGCACTTGTAAGTAGTTGTTAGATATATCTTTGGGCTGTCGAGAAAGTTATTGGCATTAACTATCTGCACATCTCCCAAACAGGTGCGTGTTTCAGCAGTTCTTACAAATGGCCCCTTCTTATTAAATCTTGATTGTGACCATTACATAAACAACAGCAAGGCATTGAGAGAAGCTATGTGTTTCCTAATGGATCCTAATCTTGGGAGATCAGTTTGTTATGTCCAGTTTCCCCAGAGATTTGATGGTATCGACAGAAATGATCGATATGCCAACCGCAACACAGTTTTCTTTGATGTAAGTTCTGATAACAATATTTGCATGAATTTATCATTTATTTTTTCATTTTATCTTAATATGTATCATGAAATCTGTTCAAGTTTTATTTGTATGTTGTTTTAGATAAGTATGTGTATTTTTCATCTCTAGGCTGACAGTTTATGTTATTTAGATAAATTTAAGAGGATTGGATGGCATCCAAGGCCCTGTGTACGTGGGTACAGGTTGTGTTTTCAATAGAACAGCCTTGTATGGCTATGAACCTCCTCTCAAGCCTAAGCACAAGAAACCAGGATTCTTGTCTTCATGCTTTGGCGATTCACGAAAGAAGAGTTCTAAAACAAGCAAAAAGAACTCTAGTAAGAAAAAATCAAGCAAGCACGTCGACCCTACTTTGCCAGTGTTCAACTTGGAAGATATAGAAGAAGGGGTTGAAGGTAAGTGTTCGTAATTGATGTTCTTCTTTGTACTTTATCCATTACACTGAGATGCTGCATAAAATATTTAAGTTTATCTACTCCCTCCCCTCAAAACAGACATATGGAGTTTCTTTTGTGATGTAAAATAATGGTAAAACTAGCATTCCTGATTTCATTTTTGAGCTTGCAATACAAAAAGAAAAACTCAGTACTATGCTGCTATTTGAATTTTCAATGTTTGTTTTTCCATTTAGTCATGCTACTGATTTATTTGAACAGGTGCTGGATTTGATGATGAGAAGTCATTACTTATGTCACAAATGACACTTGAGAAAAGGTTTGGTCAATCGACTGTGTTTGTAGCTTCAACACTTATGGAGAATGGTGGTGTTCCTGAGTCTGCCACTCCAGAGTCTCTACTCAAAGAAGCTATTCATGTCATTAGCTGTGGATACGAGGACAAGACAGACTGGGGAAGCGAAGTATGTGCTTTTCCTGTTTTTTCTCTGATTTGCATCACTAGCTATTTTCTTTGTTTGCTGTATAAACATGGACAACAAAATTGGCATTAAAAACATCAACCAGAAGTGCTTTTTAATGATAAGCAAGGTTGTATGAAAGCATAGAATCAAGGGCAAGAATATATTATTACTAGAAGAACTTTTTCTTTTTATCATTTACTTCTTAGTTGCTTCATTACACCATCAAATTTCCCTTTTAGATTCACTATTGGACTAATGAAGCTCTTTCGTTCAACTAATATGGCTTATGAACAGAAACCAATGCCATAGTTCCAAACAAATAATTGATGCTTCTCTTTGCAGATAGGATGGATATATGGTTCTGTTACAGAAGATATCCTCACAGGATTTAAGATGCATGCTCGCGGTTGGAGATCAATCTATTGCATGCCACACCGCCCTGCCTTTAAAGGTTCTGCTCCTATTAACCTCTCTGATCGTCTGAACCAAGTGCTTCGATGGGCTTTAGGT